>NC_054708.1:63521870-63815171 GCF_016097555.1 Gigantopelta aegis | reverse complement strand
CTAATCGAAAAGAGTAGCCCATCAACATCCGTGTGGTCCTTAACCATATGTCCGACGCCATATAGCCGTATATAAAATGTGTTGAGTGCGTCGTTAAATAAAACATTTTTTTCTTAGTATACTAAAACTCCAGTATTTCGTCTCTTCTAAACTTGGCGCACGCCAAACAGTTTTAAGATTCTATAGATATTAATACTAACAAGGACACACCGAACACAAAGACATAAATATTTAAAGCAAGAATTGATTATAAATTGTAACCAAAAGTACGGTATAATTAATGTTTTTAGAAGTATAGTCCGTTGACCTGTTTCGGTGAGAGACCGGTTTCGGTGGTTGCATCGTTTGTGCGCAACAGTACGTACATTTGAAGATTTGTGACGTCGTTGACTTTTGCATTACATGGGGAAAGTAATAAATATCTCTCTCAGTCACAGAAATGTTCTTAAAAATAAAGTTTAAACGAGCAAAGAAAGCAAGATTGAACTTGACCCATTCATAAACACGGCACATTTCTTAATACCTTTTTTCTATCATTTTCAAAGACTGTCATTGAAAGAAAACTTAATTTTAAAAACTAATTTTGTCTGTAATTGTACATTAATTATTGTACCGTACTTTTGGTACTTTTACCGTACTGTACTGCTATATAAGTATTAAAGTCACTCTCTTTACAGATACTTCCCAAAAATATATGGTCCTTATGTTTTAACAAATATATCTCTGGATATCTGTTTATATATTTATTAAAACTCAGAATGCAGCTTATATTTTTAACCAAACAATGTTACCGTTATAACCATGCATTTGCTCAACTTCTGACACGATTGCAAGACATCATAATTGTTATATTCGTTTTCCTAAAATGTTGGTTCTCGAGGACTCTATTTTGTAATTTGCCTTAAAATATTTAAAATATATATATATTAAAGTATTGTAACTACATTGTACATTTTTTGTTGAACAACATACATGTTTTGATAAAACAATGAAACTGTCTGCTTATAAATATTGATATGCTTTAGAACTGAATGCTTATGCTCACCGAAACTGGCTCAGCCATGATACAGAACCGTTGGCGCAAAACACTCAACTTTATACTCTTGTTTTGTATTTCGTTTTCACATTGTCAATTTATTTGTATTTCGCAGGTCCAGCATTAAAAAGTGACTCCGCCAATACAGACTTGAGGGTGGGTGGCAAACAGAGGTGTGTTCTCTGCAATCGAGGATTCAACTCTCGCAGCAACCTGCGATCACACATGCGCATTCATACGATGGAAAAACCCTTCCGGTGCAAGTTCTGTGACAAGAGATTCAGCCAATCGTCTACCTTGAGAAATCACACCAGGTTACATATGAGTAGGTCATTGTTTTAACTTCAGAGGGCCCCGCGGTGATATGTACATTTATTTCCCCCAGGTCATTTTTCCTCTCTCCCCGAGGGGGTTGAAAAATATATATCCTAGGAAGGAGAACTCGCTATTATTTGTGCTACAGGCCCCGCGGATACTTAAACCAGCTAAGATAACAAGGTGGACGCTAAAGTTAATCTATATTTGTGAAACAGACATTGCTTTCTAAAATCTGTTGTATTTAGTATTGTTATCTCTTTCCCTGGGGGGGGGGGGGGGGGGGGGGGGGGGGGGGGAGGGGGGAGGCATTTAACTCAGTTGGTTGAGTTCTCGCTTGGGATGCTTGCGGATTTTTTTTTCGTTTCAACCAGTGCACCACAACCGTGGTAAGTGCTTTCCTGTCTGATAAAGTGCATATAAAAGATCTCATGCTGCTAATGAAAAAATTTAGCGGGTTTCCTCTAATGACTACGTGTCAGAATTGCCAAATGTTTGACATCCAACAACTGATAATTAATTACTCAATGTGCTCTAGTGGTGTCGTTAAACAAAACAAACTTTAACTCTTTTCCTAGAAGCGGGCCAAGGATTTTTCTTAGGAAGCGGTGCAACTAAGAAAGTAGACCTCGTCACTTCAGGAGAGCTATCACTCCCCCTCCCATTCACTCCCCATAGACTAATTCAAGGAGAGTAATTTTTAGCTTTTCTCAGGATGTGAATTTAAATGGTATCACTATGGTAACAAGTTAAAAGTTCCCCATAATACAGGCCTCGGAGAATTGAACATCTGCATGACCCATTTATCGGTTACGCAGAAATAAATCTAGGTAATCCATTTCCTTTTTGCGTAACCTGTTATATCCAAGTTAATGGTGATCCAAATTTCGAGGGAACAAAAAATAGGTTATGCAAAATTAGATTCGCGCGAGCAACGCGCGAACAAAACAATCGTTCTCGTAATTTTCAGAGGTCTGTAATATACATTGTTTCCTAGAGCGTTGTTTTAATATATTAATTATACAAGAAATTAATTGTATTCTTCTATCTTTTTTGTGTGTTTTAGGTGAAAAACCCTACAGCTGCCTTGTATGTCGCAGTTCCTATTCTCAACTAGCCGGACTCCGAGCCCATCAGAAAAGTGCGCGACACAGAAAGTGATTCATCTGATAAATGCGCCCTCTCATAATTCGACTGTAGGTAAAAGCAACTTGGACTCGTCCAGTAAACGCACGTACTAAATAATGTACTATCTCGGGCGCAGCCCTGTGACACAGCTCCCCCAATTGACTTTAGTGTATCAGTCTGACTGAACTGGGAAAACAGAAATAAAATCATTCGTAACTCGTTTTAGGGCATCAGGGCTTCCCAGCCTAAAGGTGACGCCACACAATACGAATCCATCATACGGGAATAGCCAATTGTATAGTCGCTATAAGTCTTGCGCTCCCTATTCAACTATTGTCACGGGGATCCTATAATACCCGTAACTGAATAAAACTTGATTATCCAAATATCTCTCCTAACCGTATATCTATTAGATCTCTCTGTATCGGGCAGTCTATACCCGAGTGGCTCGCCTCTAGGTATGATCAGAGATACGATCTTAAATAAAGTATATGTAATATAGCACGTTTAGTTCACTAGAAAACACAACAAAACACAATACACTTTGGAATCTGTATTAACCTTAAGCTGACAAATATATTTGCCGCAGTTAATGGTTTACAACAACAACAATAATAATAACAACCCAGAACTTATCACTTAATTAGTTAATCACTAGGTGTCTAGTTTACACAATATTCTAATCACTTCACCGTGATACAACACCCACACATGTGATAATTGAGAAACGCTTCCAGGGGAACTTAATTAATAAAGGAATTACAACTCTATTCCTAACTGGTTAATTTTTAATTAACCCGTAACTACTCATTCAGTAAACTTGTAATACAGACTTAATACTGGTACCTATCACAATAAAGACAATAACATACAGTTTACCTAGGTCCTCTAGGATGACCGGCTAAGCTTTATATTACCAAATATTCGTATAAATAGTATTAGAACAGTAAGTCTACAATTTACTTCGTCAGATGACCGAAGACACTGTCTAAAGAATATTGGTATAATACTGTATTAAAATATTTAAAGTCACATCATCCATATCAAGGTTATACAACAGAGCAGAAATAATATTTACCAAGTCCAAACGGACTAACGTTCCCTGGTAGCCTTCCAATATGTTTCTCCCCGATAAATGTCATGTCATGTCATAGGGTTTAACGTGCACATTCAGAGCAAGCTGTTGTAACGCACGCCTGTCGTGGGCGCAAGTGCTTGCGCAAGCTCTGTCGTCCAAGACAGAAAGTTGGGGGGGGGGGGGGGGGGGAGGAGTGGTGGTGCTGTGGAATTTTGAATGGAGCAGATAATATGTCAAAGAGAAAAGGTGCGCAGTTTTGATTTGAAGGAATTTTGGCGCGAATTTTGAATGGTCAGTCTAAACTGTAAAGGGTAATAGAGCTAGTATAAGTTTTGACTTTAGTATATCGAGAGTAGCTCGTTAATTAGACCTAGGTGTTGCTGTGGTGTCGCCCTAGGTTGCCCATCGGGCCCTGAGAAAGGGCCTGACCGCTTCTGGTCGTGGCATGACAACCCAGGGGAGACTCGTGCAATGTGGTAACACCGGTAGGTAGGCGGCCGTTTCAGGGGGTCCAGATCGTTGTGTCGGTCTTGCAGCCGTTGTTATTCCTCCATCTCCAAATCACCTAGTACACACCAGCAGCTTTTTGGGGTTTGGGTAGGGTAGGCTGATATTCTTTTGTTCAGCCATTCCCTGGGTGCAGTGCAATTTTTGTACTCGGAGCTGATATTCTTTTGTTCAGCTCCTTATTAGAGTACGTGCTGGGCCATTGACTGGGTGCGGGTGCATTGTTATTATTAGGCAAGGCACCCTGTGTACTGTTGCAGAGCATGTTGTTTTGTATGTGTTCCCTATTATGGTGTTTAGGTTGTTCCTATTGTTCTAGCATCCTAATCGAGTGTAATGCAACCAACGTCTTTTCAGAGCCACCACTCCCCCCAGCCTTGGATTAATGAAATACAAGGCCAGAGGGGGAGTTATTCTAGCTTATCTATCTAATTTGAAGGGGGTTGTCCCTTATAGTGTAGTATATTGGTTAAAAAAGCAGTGCTTTAACATATATACATAGTTCATAAAAAACATAAACAGGATTCCATTTATTGGCAAAGAAATATATAAGTGCATTATATACAGGTGTCCGTGACACTGTGGCTAACTGAAAATAGAAAACAGCAATATTATATTAAATTCTTATCTGGTTAAACCGTGTGGTCATTTTCTAAACGTATTTTGGTTAGGGGGGATCCAAACTTAGCCAATGGGCTGTCATTATTATGGTGTCCTAATTGGCGTCTTATCTGGTTTCTGATTGGTTATTAGTTTGCTCCAATTAACGGCTCTGCTGTGAATCACAGTTGGGTATAAAGATAGCTATGTTCGCATAACTCATTAATGAATTAATCATGGTTCGAGTTGCTATTTTTGGCAGTAGTTATGTAAGGAGATTGGAGCAACAAACCGGTGGCGATTTGAAAGTAGATGCGGAATGCCGTTTTTATGGACGGGGTGGTATGCGGTCAGACCGCATACCAGAGGATTTGCTAACAGAGGCCCTTGGCTATAAGCCGGATTTTAGTGATAATCCATTTGGGAGGCAACGACTTGACACCTGAAACCGACCCGAAGAGCGTGGTGCTACAGCTGGTATCATTGAGAGAGCGGTTTCTAGCAAATGGGGCAGGCCGGGTATGCTTCCTGGAGCTATGTAAGCGGGGCGTATTCAAGAAGTCCCCTCACATGACTATGGCGCATTTTAACACTATACGGAATGCGGTGAATCGCCGGCTGCGGAAATTAGTCAAGCGAGACGTAGTGCCCCTCTTGATGCACTATCCTGATGATTACCTGCTGAATGGGGTTCATTTTGGACCTCGTGGAATGCGGAAGTACGTCTTCCGCATTCGCAACACTATTAGGCGACAATAGTGTTGTATATAAACCGGCCCTTTTAAGGGCCACCAATTCACCTGAAAGTGAATACCAATTGCAATTTGTTATTTTAACTCCAATCTTTCTCTTTACTCTCCCTTTAATTAGCTTTCTTTTTCTACCTAGTCTATGATGGTAATCACGGCTCGGGTCTAACATTCACAAGATACATATATTCGCACAAAAATCAATGTTAGTTTTTAGGATATTCGCTACCGACCCACCTTCGGCCACTTTCACTAGAGTGCATCGGGTACGAGTTCAATAGTGGTTGCAGCTCTTATGAAGGGGCTTACAAGTGGGTGGTTTTGAGTAATCCCTATAAATAATTTATTAGCACTATAGTGGGTCTTATCTTTACCTGTTCACCTTTGGCCCCTAGGTTGGAAAGCATCGAGTAGAGTTCGAATTGGTTGCAGTTCCTTCTTAGGGGCGTACTAGTGAAAGGTTATGAGTGCCTGTTGTTGCACTAAATGAGCACTACTTAGGTTTAGAAATCTCTACCTACCCACCTTTGACCGTAAGTTAGAAAGCATCGAGTTGAGTTCGAATTGGTCGCAGTTCTTTCTTAGCGACGTACAAGTGGGTGGTTTTGAAAATATTAATAGCACTGTTAGGTATTATAGTTTTGGTTTGGTAGCTTGAACATATTGGTAGACGGCCTTAAAGGCTTTATGTTTATGTAATTTATCTGGGTTGAGTATCATGTTAGGCGTAATTGTTACATTTTGGTTGGCTTCGAATATTGAGTCTAACATTATTTTCCTTTGATTGGTGTGCAGTGTGCAATCCAGGAGATAATGTTTCATATCTTCCCGGGAACCGCATACACAATCAGGATTTCTATTTTTAGAGAAAGAGCAGCTATTAAGTTGAATTGATCTGCCTAGTCGGATTTTTAGTAATTATTTTATCTATGTAGGTATTAGAGTGTGTTTAGGCCTGATGGAATTAACTACTGGTTTTATATTGTAGTGCCAAACGGATTTGGTTTGGTCCCAGCCTGACTGCCAAATATTAATGTAATGTTTCCTTGCTTTTGACATAAGTTCTGAAATTCCTAGTGGTATATGCTTGATATCAGTTCTGAATGAAAGTGCTGTTTTGGCTCCGTAGTCTGCTACTTCATTGTCGATGATACCTACATGGGCTGGGACCCATTCTAGTGTTACTTCTAAGTGTAATTGGTTAGTTATTTTAAGTTTATCATAGATTGCTGCCAGGATGTCTGGTCTAGTAGATTTATTATTTTGTAGAGATTGAATTGAGCTGAGACTGTCTGAGAAGATAACACTTTTAGAGTATTTTTGAAATATAATCCAGTTGATGGCTTCATAAATGGCTGTCAGTTCTGCTGTGTATACTGATAAGTTATCTGACAGCCGGGAATATCTGACAATTTTAGCGGTTTTAGATACTTTTTCTTCTGCTACAGCGAAGCCAACCCTACCATTATCTGGGGGTTTTTAGCCATCCGTATAGATATGGACATGCTCCGGATAATTTTCATTAGCTGCGGCTTCGAATAAGATTTTTTAAAAGGTGGGAACGGCGTGGCATCGGTTGCCTTTTTAATTAAATATGGCGTATGGCAGTCTATAGGTTGGTTAATGTGGTACATTGCCAACAGCGTATTATCTATGCCAGTTTCTATTTCTATTTTATTGGCCGTAGTGGCGAATGAATCATTTAAATTTGTATTGCCTTTGCTTATCATTCCTGGTTTAGTTGTTACTGGGGTAAGTTCTTGAACTGGGTGATCTAATATAAGTGAGTGGATTTTAAGATGATATTTAAGATGTTGTAATTTCCTTCTGTATTCCAGTGGCATGATGTTAAATTCTGCTTCTAGATTCTGGCCGCTGGTATTGGAAGGGACTTTAGCTATTATTCTTAACGCTTTATTTTGAATGATATCTAGTTTTTGAAGTAACTTTGGTGAGGCACAACTGTATGCCTGAGCTCCGTAGTCTATCCTTGACAGTATGCATGCTTTATAGACCATGAGCATTGCTTCAGTTTGTGCCCCCCAGCTAGTACCTGAGATGGCTTTTAGAAGATTAAGAGTATTTTTTGAGCTATTGATTATTCCATTGATATGTTCTTTAAACGTGAGTTTGGAGTCAAAGGTGACTCCTAGAAATTTAAATACTTTAACTCTCGGAATTACTTTATTATTTGAGGTTAATTGATAGTTTTCTAGTTGGGTGGTAACTTTATTGAAAAGCATACAGACTGTTTTAGTTTCTGATAGTTTAATACCCCAGTCCAAGACCCATTTATTTATTTTGTCCATCTCTTGCTGCATTTGGTTAAACAGTGCCGGGATTGACCTGCCTGTGCGCCAGATGGCGCAGTCATCAGCAAAGAGAGCCGTGTTAAGTGGTTTAAGTGATTTAGTTTTACTTTTGGCATTAAAAAAAAGTAAAGTTTGTTTTATTTAACGACGCCGCTAGAGCACATTGATTTTTTATCTTATCATCGGCTATTGGACGTCAAACATATGGTCATTCTGACACTGTTTTTAGAGGAAACCCGCTGTCGCCACATAGGCTACTCTTTTTACGACAGGCAGCAAGGGATCTTTTATTTGCGCTTCCCACAGGCAGGATAGCACAAACCATGGCCTTTGATGAACCAGTTATGGATCACTGGTCGGTGCAAGTGGTTTACACCTACCCATTGAGCCTTGCGGAGCACTCACTCAGGGTTTGGAGTCGGTATCTCGATTAAAAATCCCATGCCTCGACTGGGATCCGAACCCAGTACCTACCAGCCTGTAGACCGATGGCCTGCCACGACGCCACCGAGGCCGGTCTTTTGGCATTAAGTGCGTTGGTTATATCATTTATAAAAATATTAAATACGGTTGGTGAGATGACCGAACCTTGCGGGATACCATTGAAGATTTCAGTTTTATCAGAGAAGTGGCCATTTACCCGGACTGAAATAGATCTATTGTGAATAAAGTTATTAATAAAATTAAACATGTTTCCTTTTATACCTTTGGTTTCTAGTTTTTTGAGTAGGCCTTCCCGCCATACCATATCGAATGCTTTTTCTATATCTATAAATATTGCTAGTACTTTATCTGATTTGCGGAAGGCATTATTAATACTATTTTGTAATCTAACTATCTGATCTATTGTAGAGTGTTGGGATCTGAATCCACTCTGCACATTAGTGATAAGTTTATTTTCTAACAGATAGTTATTGAGTCTTTTATTAATTATTGTTTCTAAGGTTTTACACATGTGTGATGTTAGTGTTATCGGTCGATAACTCCCCGGGAGAGAGTGATCTTTACCCGCTTTAGGGAGGCTAAAGCACTCTGCATGTTTCCATGCAGTGGGCATTTGACCCTCCCTCCAGATTCTGTTAAAGAGCGATAACACCACCCGTAGAGCAACATCAGGCATGTGCTTGAGTAGAGTATAGCTAATTTGGTCCGGCCCTGTGGCGGTACTTTTTTTGGCTTTAAAGGCTGTTTTTAGTTCGCTAAGCATTAAAGGTTTGTTAAATTCTAGGTTGTCATTAGTTACATGATTAGTTGTAGGCGTATTATTTGTTGGTAAGGTATTATTTTTTGTCAGTTTATCTAGGAATTGTTTAGGGAAATTTTTATTGCTGCTATTTATACCGAAAGTTTTACTAAGAAGATTGGCCTTTTGTTTATTAGTGGTAGCATTTTTATTTTTTTGGAGGACTGTGGTGGTCGCGCGGTGTCCTTGTATGGCTTTAACTTTACCCCACATTTCTTTAATAGATGTTCTATTATTAATCTCGCTACAGAAAGTTTGCCAGCTGGCTTGTTTAGCATTGGTTATTAACTTACTTACTTCATTTTTTGCTATCTTATATTTAGTGTGATATTCTGGTTTTCCTGTTTTTTAAAATATTTTACGCATTCTATTGCGATAACCGCATTTAGTTTTGGTTTCTTCCATCCACCATTTGACTGGTCTATTTATAGTACTTTGTTTAGTTTTAGGTATGTTTTTTTCGGCGATTTGAAGTATTTCATTAGTTAATTTGGTTGTTGCTTCGTCTATAGTTAGTTGTCTAATTTAATATTATTACAATCTTTAGTAAAATTATCCCAGTTGGCTTTGCTGAATTTAAATTTAGGTTTAAATATTTCATTTTCTGAGTAGTTAATGTTACATTTGTAGCTAGTTAAAATAGGGAGGTGGTCGCCATTGAGAGCGTCTAACACCTCCCATTGGGTATTTGCACCTATACAGTTTGATGTTATGGTTAGATCGATGGTAGAGGAGCCCATTAAGTTATTGTGGCAGATGATGTTTTAATATTGTGTAAATATGTAATTTGTTATTTTAATATTTCGCAGGTATTTGTCAGATATTGTTGTCTGCCAAATAGTATTTATTCTATTAGTTTTCTCAGTCAGGTACCCTTTATCTGATTGGCTAATAGCACTGCATGCTTTTCACGTGCACACACTACATGAACAGCAGACATGTTTGACGGGTTTTGACAGGCGACAGATCAGAATACATTATAGGTACAAATTAATTTCTTTCTTTTAGTTAAACATTATTAATAATATATATAAATGTATTGCTCACATACTAGCGAATTAATGCAGATAAATGATTACATTGTTTTGATAATATAACTAATTGTGCAAGTTCTAGGAGTTCTACGACTAAGTATAACAAACTACTAAATGTTTTTAATTATTTCTAAAAAGGAATCATATAAATATATTATATCAATAACACTTAATTCTTCAGCGTAAAGATATGTTTGTATTTTAAACATCAACTTATTTTAATATTTCCACTATCATAATAGTACGAAGATATGCGTGTATGATTTATGAGTGTATGCTGTGCCAATGTTTTATTTTGTTGCAGGTTCGTAAGCATCTGTAGTTTATGATGCTTAATAGTTTATAATTTATTCCCCAGGTTTTCACACTCTTGTTGACCACCGGCATTGTTTACGCTCGTGTACCACATACAGGGTATGACATAGTTAGCTAGTAATCAAGCAGTTATTTCAATTAATTATTAATCTTAAACTTCATTATAACATAATTGTAATATTTAATATAGTAAGTATTTTTTTATTCTGACAACATTCCACAGTAATTTATTTTAAGTCAATTAGGTTAATGTTTTCACTAAATCTCAACCATTTGTTATTCTTGTAATTACCTCCCCTTGGAATTGATTATCCCGATATCTATCATATACATGTAGGTGTGGACCAAAAGGTTATTCAGGTTTAGTTTAATCAAACAGATTGTTTGATTAGGAAGATATTATAGTTTAGTAGATGTTACTTATAACCGTGACATTAATGGGATACGAATTGAAATGTTAATATATATTTTTTTTAATATTGATGACCTGTGATGGACATATTTTTATGATGTTGTGATTGACATGTATGATCGAACTATTTTTATGACGATGATTTTTATGACGCATACATGTAATTATTTATAATGAACGCCTGTTATATATTGTATATTTTATTCTTCCAGGGCGTTGTTTGCAATGACATAATGAACTTTATGAAGTAAATCATTTCCAAACGTCGTGACGTGTTGTTTTCGTCCTTTGAACCCTGTTACATTATCATGAATGAACGTAGTGCTACCATCATTGAGACATACTAGGTTATGTACGTTAATAAATTCTTCTAGTATTTCTCCCTGTGCGTCGGAGTTCTGACCTCCCCACAGCGTATTATGGCTATTGAAATCTCCTACCAATATTAGGTTATGATTTGGTTTTATAAGCTTGTTATAATCGTTTAGAGTTAGATTTTCATGCGCCGTTCCCGGTGGGCTGTATACGTTAGTAATATCTATTTGCATTTTATCATTTAAGACTGTGATCCCTAGTACTTCTAGGATAATATTGATGTCTTTATACTTAACCTCAGTGTGAGGTATGCTATTTTTAATTAAAGTGGCTATACCTCCTCTGGTGGAATTATCTCTATTCTTATAATACGTAGTGTAGCCCGGAATTTTAAATAGTTTAGCTCCCTTATGTTTATTTTTGCTGGATCCAGCTCCTAACCAGGTTTCTTGAATGCAGATTACGTCCGGTTTGTTGTTACTGGTGCTTATAAATTGGATAAGTTCGGCACCATGACCCATAGAGTGGAGGTCCTTAGCATTCCACTGGAGTATGCTAAGGCCCTTTTTGTCTAGATTGTTGTTATTTTTCCTGGTGTGTGGAGACGTATCTCCCATATTTGGGTCCTGTAATTAGGTTACTTTACTATTAGTTATTTAATTATTTAGTTGTTAAGTTTATTTGTGATGTTAGTGATTTCTAACACCAGTTTATCAATTATGGTTTTTAGCTCTGCTACTTGATTTCTGTCATTGGTTTTAACTACGCTAGCATAGGAGACGCTAGCTGTTGTTGGGTTTGCCCGCGCGAATGTTGGAGTTATTTTGGGTTTATTATTATTATTATTCATGTTCATGATTCTCAGTGCCCTTTGGAAGTGGTGGCACCGATTATCATGGGCCATGTGCCTACTCAGACAATTGGGGCATTATATTTGCCTATTGCAAGGGGAATTTATGGAGCTCCTTGGGTGCTTCTGTCCGCAGCGGAAGCAGGTGGGGAGCTCCCTATGTTGTTTGCATTTATTGGCTCCGTGCCACTGCTGACAGTGGTGGCATTTTGCTGGTTTAATTTCATAGGGGAGCAGTTGAAGTCGGCGGCCGATTACGTAAATGAATCTATTTTGGTTTGTTTCTGCAGCGATTAGGATATATCCGTTTGTCCAGGTTGTTGCCGCGTTTATGTCAAGATGAGGATTATTTTTTGGGAGCATTACTTTAGACGTTTCTTGGGGGTGTAGGGGGTGCATCTTGATGAGCCACTGGTTGATAGGTCTGTTCGGTAGGTCACCATTGGTTCTGGGGTTGGCTCGAGTTTGGGATGGGGTGTTAGTCTGGGTAGTTGGATTGGGGGGAGCGGTCGGGGTGGTGAGAGTTGAGGTTGGGGGTGGGGTGGTGGTGGCTGTTGTGGTTGGGGTTGGGTTGGGGCTAGGGGTTACGGTAGGGGTTGGGTTGGGAGTGAGGGTTGGGGTGGGGGTTGGTTTGGGGGTAGGTGTTGGGGCGGGGGTTGAGTTGGGGGTAGGGGTTGGGGTGGGGGTGTTGGTTACTGGGTTTGGCGAGATGGCGGGGTATCCTCCTGTGGGGTGGTGATGGAGTTGGTCTTAATCGGTTCTGGTATGGGTTCTGGCTGGGCTCCTGTTGTCGCTTGTAGAGTAATCCTAGCCGGGGTGAGGGATGGTGGTGGGCGGGTGTTAGGAAAGGTGACCGAGAGTAGGGAGGGTATGGTAGAGGTGTTGGGTCGGGAGGTGGGTTTTAGGGCTTGACTGGTAACTGCATTCCTGTTTTTTGGTCTGACAACGTTTATTGGTTGGGTTTTTTGTACCGTCTGTTTTTTTAAGGAATAAACTGGCTGTTGGGTTTTTGTTGGTTGCTTTATTAGTGGTACGTTTTGTTGTATTGACGTACAGAAACCTACTTTGTGCGTTGGCTTTGATCGGATTATCCTTTTTTGGCTCTTTGTTAATTTCGTTTGTTTTTCCTTCCCTAATTGAGAGAACCGGTCCATCCGTTTGTGTCATCTGGTTAGCCAGTTGGACGGCTGTCACTGCGGCGGACGCGGTTGCCTCTTTTAGGACCGGGCTACTGCTATTATTTGTATTTTTATCTGTTGTGGTTATTTGGTTATTTGCAGTATTTGCGAAAAGTTGCTTATGGCAACTTTTCTGGGATTTACTCAATTTATTGTGCATGTCAGCACAAGCGTCTGCAGACTGATCAAATTTGGACCCGATAAATCTAAATCCTAGCTATTTATTATAAATCCGAATATCGCCTGGGGGCACATCGCGGTACTACCCATATCATGTGAAAATTCCACAGCGACCAAGACGGCATATTTTCTTAGTTGACCAGACTTACTGTCGCCTAGTTCGCCAAAAATCACGGTCGTAAAACCGCACTATCGGAGGTATTACGTAACTACTGGCTACATGACCTCCACACCTGGTCTAAGTGTGTATTGGGATGCACGGTCGCGCGGAGGTATTACGTAACCAAGTGCACACGGCCCTCAAAAACAATTAACATCGCCACAGGCGAAAAGATAAGAGCATGTTCCGTCACAGCTAGTAATAAAGGATTCACTATTCAATTAATAATAACAATGGCGGGCATCCATCTTATTCGGTGAATAATAATAGATAGTACCCCCAACTCATCCCGAAAGTTATATTTGATTGAATATATATTGATGGAAAGAAATAAGGGAACTCACCGAATTATAGACCAAATTGAATTCACTGCTAGCGTAATAATGTCTGTATTTCATACCAAGTTGTAATGTGGGATTGAATGTCTATAGTGTTGAATGTGCTGCCTTTATGTTCCCAGTCTATTTCTGACAATATGAATTGATTTTTGATGCAGTCATTATTTCTTGTTGCTATCTGTGTGATCCTTTATTTCTTTCCATCAGTATAAATTATGTTGTGACAAACAAAACAAAACAAAACCCCTAAAGAATTAACGCTTTAAAAATGACTATACAGGGCCGTAGCTAGCGGGGAGGGGGGGGGGGGGGGGGGTGCAGTTGTCCCCATAGGCGTACGGGCTCTATTTTGTAGGCTGGCTTTTGCCCGAATTAAACGAAAATGCCCGAATCTGGATAACAATTTATTCACATTAGCATTAATACCAAACAGCTGTGTAGGGCTGCAAACGAATTACTGCGCATTTTTACATGGAATACAACTAATTTTATGGGTAGAATGATGGAAATATATTGAAAAAAGGTCTCAGGTTAGCACATTTCTCCCGATTTTCAGTATAATTGTTGCCCGAATTTGAGGTTTAGCTCCAGCACGGGGGTGGGGGTTGGGGGGGGGGGGGGGGCAGTCTCCTACGCTTATGTTGTCTCCCAAAATAAAGTCCAGTAAAAAAGAAACTTATTTAAATCCTATTCTTGCTTTTAAGTATGTAACCTCCCTGAAATGGCTGCAGAATGGTATTTCAGAGCCTCTAGATTTAAAAAATTCCCTGGGGCACATCCCCTAGTACCTTACGCATTCCATTCGATTCTCGTTCGTTCCAAGAATACCCCCCCACCCCCACCCCCTACCCACCACACACACACACACAAACCAAATCCTAGCTATATGGCTATCACAGTTACATAATTCGTTTATCCATCCTCCAATGTGATCATGAGTTATCGTTAAAGCTCTGTTTTTACAAATCGAATGTATATATAATATAAACTGGCGTTTCATTTTATAATATTTTATTGTCACTAATAACACTAATGACACAAAGTGTAATCGCATAGTCGTGTTTCAGACATGTTCTTCATGTTTTCGCCTTTCGTAAGATGTTTTACTTCTTAACTGAAAGAAAGAAGTACAAAGAAAATGAAAATGCACACTAGTATATTTTCGTTAATTAAAAGAGAAAATGGCAATGTAGCAATACTTTATTTACTCAGATTTAAAGTATTTTGTTTGACGACACAATTTTTACTCTTTTGACTTACATATTATTGAAAAACAAATTAAAAAAATAAATAATTGGTAGGGTCGGTACCCCCCCCCCCCCCCCCAATCGGCCTTAAAACGTTGTGTATTTCAACTTACTAGGCCTTTTTTATTTTTATTAGTATATAAGTGAAAAGATTAAAAATGTAGTAAAACATTTTTTTAAAAGTCGACGTAAGGCTACCCTATCTAATTCTATTCGGCATATTTCCGAAAATATACTTTTTAAAGACCTAAATAATAAATATACTTAAAGCCTTTCCAGGTAATAAATATACATACAGACTTCACAAGTAATAAATATACTAACAGGCTTTACAAGTAATAACTAAACTAACAGTCTTCACAAGTAATATATATACTAACAGTCTTCACAAGTAATAAATATACTAACAGTCTTCACAAGTAATAAATACACTTACAATCTTTACGAGTAATAAATATACTTACAATCTTCACCAGTAATAAATATACTAGTAATAAATATACTTACAATCTTCACGAGTAATAAATATACTTACAATCTTTACGAGTAATAAATATACTTACAATCTTCACGAGTAATAAATATACTTACAATCTTCACCGGTAATAAATATACTTACAATCTTCACCAGTAATAAATATACTAGTAATAAATATACTTACAATCTTCACGAGTAATAAATATACTTACAATCTTTACGAGTAATAAATATACTTACAATCTTCACCGGTAATAAATATACTTACAATCTTTACGAGTAATTAATATACTTACAATCTTCACCAGTAATAAATGTACTTACACTCTTCACAAGTAATAAATATACTTAAATCTTCACGAGTAATTAATATACTTACAACCTTCACGAGTAATAAATATACTAACAATCTTCACGAGTAATAAATATACTAAGTCTTCACAAATAATAAATAATAGTATACTTACAATCTTCATGAGTCATATATATACTGACAATCTTCACGAGTAATTAATATCCTTACAATTTTCATAAGTAACAAACATCCTTACAATCTTCACAAGTAATAAATATCCTTACAATCTGCACGAGTAATAAATATACTTACACTCTTCATAAGTAATGAATATCCTTACAAGTTTCACAAGTAATAAACATCCTTACAATCTTCACGAGTAATAAATATACTTTCAATTTTCACAAGTAATAAATATACTTACAATCTTCACAAGTAATAAATATACTTTCAATTTTCACAAGTAATAAATATACTTACAATTTTCACAAGTAATAAATATACTTACAATCTTCACAAGTAATAAATATACTTTCAATTTTCACAAGTAATAAATATACTTACAATTTTCACGAGTAATAAATATACTTACAGTCTTCACAAGTAATAAATATCCTTACAATCTTCACAAGTAATAAATATACTTAGAGTTTAGTACCCACAACTGTTCTCTGTGGGTTTTTTACATCTGTAGAAGGTGCATATTGAGGATCAGAGGGGTGCAAATTTGGCACCTATTCTTTAATTTAATATGTCCCTGTTCTTTTTATTTTATATCTCCTTGTACTTTATATTTAATATCTCCTTGTACTTTATATTTAATATCGCCTTGTTCTTTATATTTAATATCTCCCTTTTAATATCTCCCTGTTCTTTATATTTAGTATCTCCCTGTTCTTTATAATTAATGATACTGTAAGGCGAGTACCTCCATTGGGGTTAAGGATGAGTTTGAGATCCCTGTCTGCCTTACACCCTCCACACCAGCCGCCGCACAGCAAGTCTAATCATGCACCAGGGAATGGGCATTTTTCCTCCAAATGTATCTATTTTGTTTCAGTACTGGGCTGATATTTAGTCCTTTTACAATAGTATTAACTTCCACAAGCTGCACAGACGTTCTAGAATACGGTGGACTGATGTCCAAGGACAGTGGTTTTTAGATTCGGGCAACTAAAAATTACTTTTTGCGATCATGATGGCAAGTGGTGAATAATAATAATAATAATAATAATAATATAATAATAATAATAATAATAATAATAATAATAATAAATCTACAATGCTACGATCGTACGAAAACAAAAGAAACATCTACAAGTCATTTCTTTCGATTTGCAAGCATTAAAGAAACTGTTTTATAAAACGTTTTTTGTTTTTTTTGTATTTGGTTTTAACTTTATGTTTGAGCTAAAAATTATATATTTAAAATATAATTTCAACGTAACTTTGAGGTAACCGATCAGGTAATCCACAGGTTACACAAATATAATTCACGTAACCGAACAATTGGTTACCTAGATACAAACTATGTGAATCGACTTACCTCAGATTTCGAAATATGAGGTGGAATGACAAGGAAACTTTGGGGGAGGTTTGGAGGGGGGTCGTAAAAAAAATGAAAACTAATATATAATAAAATTATAACTATCGCAAAATTTAGGGAGAACCCGGACTCCTGACCCCCCCCCCCCCCCCCCCCCCCCCCCCCCTCCCAGATCCGCTTTTGGTATGTGCTTTCTTGTATGTGGGAAAGTGCATATAAAATACCCATTGCTGCATTTGGAAAAATGTAACGGGTTTCCTCTGATCACTACGTGTCAGAATTACCAAATATTTTCACCGGCCTCTGTGGCGTCATGGTTAGGCTATCGGTCTACAGGCTGGTAGGTACTGGGTTCGGATCCCAGTCGAGGAATGGGATTTTTAATCCAGATACCGACTCTAAACCCTGAGGTAGGTGTAAACCACTTGCACCGACCAGTGATCCATAACTGGTTCAACAAAGGCCATGGTTTGTGCTATCCTGCCCGTGGGAAACGCAAATAAAAGATCCCTTGCTGCTAATCGGAAAGAGTAGCCCGTGTAGTGGCGACAGCGGGTTTCCTCTCAAACTGTGTGGTCCTTAACCGTATGTCTGACGCCATATAACCGTAAATAAAATGTGTCGAGTGTGTCGTTAAATAAAATATTTCTTTTCTCTTTTTTTTACCAAATATTTGACATCCAATAGCCGATGATTAATTAACACATAAATAAACGTTTTCGGTTTTCAATATGGCGTCAAACTTATCTTTCCATGTTCATCGTCTTCATATCCATTTGTTCCAGATATTGTGTTAGTGTCATGAGGTGGGTGGCTATTTTCATCTGTACCTCTATGCTAACCATGCATAAATCATTGTTGTTGATGGTATTCAAACGTATATTTACCTTCTACAAACACTACTCCCGACGTCAATGCCAGTGTTACAAGAATCACGCTAAAACATGACCAGGCCATGTTGTTGCTGCTGAAGCTGTAGATGTAACTACGAGGTTCCAAGTTTACGCGTTCGTTTATATTCATCCAATTCCTACAGTTTTCGGCCACTGCACAATTACGGGATGGTGTTTGTTTTGTAGGCATACATACATATTTATATATAAAATATTATAATGTCCACACTGCGGGGAATGGTATGTAGCACCGGGTTACAATCTATAAAATTCTATAGTAAATGAGTAATGCATGCATAGAAATAATATACAATAATAACATATGTCATGTATCAATGTTGTCTGTTCTATGCGTGGTAGCAGTTTTCAAATATTTACACAATTTAATTAGCTGTTTTGAATTGTCGCTGGGCAGTAGTTGCGTTAATTTAAATGTTGATGGTTTATTGTAATAAAAAGGTTTAATATATTTATCTCTTATGTTACTGAAGAAAGGACACACTAGAACAAAGTGATATTCGTCTTCTACTACATTCATATTGCACAGACGACAAATTCTATTATTCCTGTCAATATTGTGGTATCTGCCCGTTTCTATAAAGAGATTATGTGAAGATAATCTATATTTACTCAAAATATGTTTGTATTTCAAGGCAATAGGTTTCTGCAGATAATGTTGTAAGCAATAATTATTAACAACGAATTTGTATAACAGACATTTTGGAGAATTGTTGAATACAGCATACATAGATTGGATAAATTGATCAGTCATTCTCTGTTTGAATAGTGATATAAATGTATTGCGATTTTCTACATTTTGATTATACCATATGTGACCAAAACCATTAGTGAGAAGCAGGTCTCTTATTTGACTAACCCAGTTAACAGAACGTGGTTTTCTTATGCACTCGTCATATAGGGTGTTATAACACTCTTTTAAAATACAGTTATCTGTATTCAACAAATTTATCCAATATTTAACCATACGGATGTTCCTACTTATGTACAAAGGTGATCTACCTAATTCAAAATAGACCATCATATTAGTATGTGCTCCTTTTCACGCCTAAAATACGTTTACAGAATTGTAAATGTAGGATCTCGTGACCATTTGCTTTGTTAAACCCCAAACTTCACAGCCATAATTTAAAATACTACTAACATATGTATCAATCAGTGATAGTAATGTTTCTGCATTTAAGAAATAGTTACTAGTTTTACCAAATAGAGGAGCTATAGCTTTTCTACCTTGGTTGCATATTACCTTCTGAGCGGTATTAAATTTTCCATTAGAATGAAGACCGACCCCAAGATAGTTAAAACTGTCAACAATTTCTAAATGGGTTTCGTGGTATGTCCACCTTTCTTCAGGTTTCACATTTCCACCTTTTCTGAATACTACAATTTTACTTTTATTAATATTTACTTTTAAATTCCTTTTGTTTGAGTATATATACAAAGTGTCTAACATACTCTGCAATTCAGGCGCACTTTCGGAAAACAATATTGTAGCATCGGCATACATCAGTAGACAAAGATGAAGCATATTTAACTGGTATAGTCGGTCGGTGGAATTTAACAGTTCCATTTCTAGATCGTTAACAAATAAAGAAAACAAGAATGGCGAAAGAGCTTCTCCTTGAATTAGACCGGATTTGTACCAGAAGGATTCAGATATATTTCCCTGATATTTCACACATGATTTTATCTGACCATACATTGATTTTACAACATTTACAAGCTTACTATTTAATCCTAATTTATTAATTTTTAGCCACAATGCCTTATGCTCAACTGTATCAAATGCTTTACTAAAGTCAATGAAAGCACAATAGTCTTTTCTTACTGCCAAGCGTAATAGTTATAAGACTCTGCAGAGCAAAAATAGCGTCAACTGTGCAAAAACCGGGCTTAAACCCAAACCGGGCTTAAATCCAAACTGTGCATCAGATATAATATTGTAGGTTGAACTCACATTCAATAATCTATTATTTAAAATGGTTGTGAACAATTTTGATAAGTGGCTCATGAGCGTGATAAACCTATAATTATTTACATCGTTTTTATCACCCATTTTAAACACAGGAATAATTGTGCCATTGCACCAATTTTCTGGAAAGATGCCAGTCTAAAATAACATTAAATAGTTTACATAGTATAGGCAGCATTATATCTTTACATTCAGCGAAAAACTCATATAATAGGCCATCAATGCCGGGGCTTTTGTTACGCTTAGCTTTGCTTAACACATATAGGATCTCATGTTCGGTAATATGCTTATCTAATTGTTCGTATAAGGCTTAGTTATCTTGATTAGTGCAATCGTTAGTCCCTTGTGTATCATCGTTTTGTGTAGAACAAGCGAGGTTTTTAAAGTGATTCATAAATGTGTCTATTGTTATATCACAGTTATGGTCTTTTTTAGATTTACTAAATGTTTTGTAAAATGCTTTAGGGTTATTTTTCCTAAGAGTACGAATCATATTTTTGTTACCGAAGGTTCTATATATATAGCAAAGAAGACTTCAGCTGGGGTTTAAGGTCTTTATTCAGGGATCACCTGGAGGGATGTGAAGATCCCGATGTTTAAAAAAACATTCGCACACAAATATATATCTCTATAACGACCCTGGAATAACAAAAGAACATAAAATCAGTTACATTTTCCAGGTTAAGTACAATTTACTTCAATATTATATTACTAATGTACATTTAACACACATACATTTCAATTCAGACTCAAATCAAATATAATTATAATTCAAAGGTTAATTTAATTATCACATCATTACTATAAGCATGTGCTAAGCACGTCATAAAACTATATAAATACCTGTGTGTATATTCTATAACACACAGAATTACGACATCACATATAAGTAAATATTTAACCTACCGACTGTGGGTCAGGTCGTTTGAATAATGATGCTGGTTGATAACCTGTCAACAAAATACCACTTATAAATAGGAGCACATAAAATATACACATAGAATATATTCATATATACACTTAATAAAGTAGTTTAATAACTAATTTAGTTATTTACTTATTTGTATTATCAAACCTAATCAAATATTCGTCTTAGAAGACAAATATCCCTATATAATTATAAACATTATTAAACACTACTTTAACTCGTTCGCTATAGAATAAGTTTTATCAACTGCTTACACATGCTAAGTTCTAATTTAAGGCTTATCATAAAATATGCATACACTAATCTAGTTTACTACTTAAAACACATGGTTATATCTTAAAATATATGTTTGTATTTACCTGTGCTGTTAATAACTGTGCCGTGCAGAACTTGATCAACTATAAAACTTGCAATGCTGCAAACCACCTGTCTTGCTTGAATGTTTAAAAGTCTCTGACTCCAGAGAACACCAGGTAACAAAAGAAACAATAGATGAGCTTACTACTGAACGATTACCTGGCCTGAACACTGAGTTGAGGGTGAACGCAACCCAAGCTGACAATACCAAAGACACAGGAAAACAATAGAAACAAAATAAGAAACAGCTTTGCACTATTAGAGTTAGAAAGAATAAAATATATGTAAACTGTTTTAAAATTATAGTGTATGTGATATGCAATTTAAAACATCCGGTTACAAACTCAAAAGCCAACTGCCTGACAAGTATTCTGTCTCCAATATGGATGATTGCACCTCGCACTTTTGCATCAAAATACTTCTTCTGCTTGTGTTGGCTTTGGTCAATATGGTCGGATGCCAGCTTGTAAGAATCCTGTAGTCGTTTCCTAAGTCCTGAAACATAACTGGACAGGTTCTTCTTGTCTTGCTGCAAATCCATGCCAAGTGCTACATCCACAGGTAATCTAGGATGGCGGCCAAACATCAAGAAGACAGGCGAATGTCCTGTTGTCTCATGTCTCGTGCTGTTGTATGCATGAACAAGAGGTGAGACGTAAGATTTCCAGTCAGTCTTCTTGTTAGGATCTAATGTTCCCAACATACTAAGAAGAGTCCTGTTGAACCTCTCAGTTATGCCATTTCCCATCGGGTGGTATGGGGTTGTTCTTGACTTCGTTATCCCTGCCACTGAACAAAGCTGTTTGACGAGCTGGCTCTCAAAGTTGGCTCCTTGATCAGAATGGATTCGAAGAGGAAATCCATAGTGAACAATGAAGTTATTGAAGAGAGCCTCTGCTGTTGTTCTGCTGTCTGGTTTCTTGTAGGAATAGCCTGGGCATAACGGGTGAAGTGATCTGTGATCACCAAGATGTTCTGGAAACCTCCTTTTGATGTCTCGGGTGTCAGGTAGTCCATGCAGACTAACTCCATTGGCTGGCTGGTGGAGATGCTGACTAATGGAGCACGAATATTGGTGTTCGATTTCCGTCTAACACATCTGCCACACCCTTAATCCAGTTGTCAACAGCCTTGGACATCCCTGGGAAATAGAACCTTTCTTGCAAAAGTGACAAGGTCCTGTCACGTCCTTGATGTCCTGCATCATTATGGAGTCCCTGGAGAGCACGCTTCCTGTATTCATTTGGTAAAAGTGACAAATGATCAAGTTCCCTAAACAGCGTTGTTGACTCTGGTGAAATAGGAACTTGATCTCGAGATGGTCTCTCTCCATAAGTTAGAGGTCTTGCAAACTGGCCAATGATGGGATCTCTCATTTGTGCTGATCGCCAATCTCTGGATGACATGCAGTCAACAGTCCTGATATCTACATCATCCAAAGGATGGGTAGATAAGCAAAGAGTTTCCAGATAATTTGGGATCTGACTGGCAGAACAAATGGCTTTCACTGAAGTAGTGGGGATGTTGACACTCTAGGCTGACTCTAGCCATCGATGTCCTGTCACATCCAGCTTGGCAGTTGTCAGGACGTATGTTAATGGATTGTTGTCTGTTATGATGGTGAACTTGTTTTCATAGAGGTAGTCATGGAACTTTTCTGTAACAGCCCATTTCAATGCCAAAAACTCCATCTTGTGCACAGGGTAGTTCTTCTCTGCCTTGTTTAATCCCCGGCTAGCATAGGCAATGACTTGCTTCACTCCATCGTGGTCTTGGTAAAGAACCACACCAAGTCCCTCCCCACTGGCATCTGTGTGCAGTTCAAATGGCAGATTGTAGTTGGCATAACCCAACACAGGTGGAGTCGAAAGAGCAGTCTTCAAGTTGTCAAAAGCATTCTGCTGTTCTGGACCCCAATACCAAGAAGAAGGAGTGTAATTATGTGTCTTGTTCTTCTTGCCCTTCTTCGTGTTAGTAGGTGGAAGAAAGTCTGTTAAAGGCCGAGCTATTCTAGAAAAGTTCTTTACATACTTTCTGTAGTATCCAGCAAATCCAAGAAATTGACGAACCTGGTCTGGATTTGTCAATGCTGGCCAATTGACAATCTTGTCAATCTTCCCTGGATCTGGTTTGATACCATCTGCAGAAACAATATGTCCCACATACTTGACTTCACTCTGGAAGAATTTACATTTCTTCGGTGAAAGCTTGAGGCCATTCTCCCTAAGTTTCTTAAAGACAAGTTCCATCCTCTCCAAATGTTGTTCATAACTGTTGGATAAAATGATCAAGTCATCGATGTAGATCATACAGATCTTCAAGTGGAGATCACCAAGACAGTCTTCCATCAGGCGCTGGTATGTTGCTGGTGAATTGGTAAGGCCAAAACCCATCCTGTTGTATTCATAGAACCCCAGAGGACCAACTGTAAAGGCAGTTCTGGGTTTATGTTCTTCCTGTATTTCCATCTGGTGATAGCCACTCTTCATATCCAAAACACTGAAGATTGTATTTCCAGCTAAAGAGTCAAAGATTTCTTTAATGCGAGGGAGTGCATATGAATCTTTAACAGTTCGTGCATTTAGAAGCCGATAGTCAATGCACATCCGCAAAGAATTATTGGGCTTTCTAGCAATGACAACTGGTGATGCCCAGGGACTATATGATCGCCTGATAACACCACTAGCAAGCAGCTGATGAAGATGTTGCTTTACCTCGTTGAACATAGGCGGAATGCGTCGGTGCCGCATCTTGAAAGGAATTTCATCCAATAAATCAATGCGGTGCTTCACCCTGGGGCAGAATCCAATATCTAAATCACCTTTAGAAAAAATGTCCTGATATTGGAGAATGAGACTAATGCCTTGCTTCAGCTCCTCTTCAGTAAGTATATCTGAAGACAAAGTCATTTTCTCCAAAATGGACTTCTCAATTTCGGTGATGTCGAATGGAAGATCTTCAATCGTGATTGGTTGAAGTTCACACAGAAGACCTCTCGGTGGTATAACCACTGTCTGGGTAGTGATGTTAGCCACTGGAACATCCACCACAGAGCTACCCTGAAAACTAACTCAGAATAAAAGCGAGACATCCAGTTCTGCTATAACTGAATGCTGGGTAGGATGGAGTGCAGCACAAACATTCCTATAAGGAACCTTCCTGTCTATGTAACCTCTCACAGTTACAGTTTGGTTTGGTGGAATGATGATGTTGCTGGTAGCAGCACTTCGCACAAGTCCCAACCTACACTTGTTACGAGTCAACTCCTTTTCCTGCAAAACAATTGCCCTGAAAGCTAAATAAAAAGAAGTTTGCAGATTGGCACACTGCAGAAAGCGAGTTCCATACTCTTTGCGGCATTCATCAAGAGCTGGTGTCAATATGTTGGTACCAATCAAAACTGGAACATCACTGTTGTACCTGCTATCTGGAACAACTAGCAATAAAGAATGATAAGGAGTTTCTGAAAGAAGACCCTTAAAAATAAGAGTTGCTTCCACATGTCCTTGATATGGTAAATTCTCTCCATCGGCGCATTCAATGTCCAACAAAGTTTCCAATGGATGAACTGTCAAATGAGAAAGAACCTGTTTGTAAAATGTCTCACCGATAGTGGAAACAGTTGATCCAGTATCAAGGAGACCTCTACAAACATGTCCATCAATGCTAACAGTCACCTCACTAGTATCACCAACAAGACCATCAGGTAAACCACGACGTCTGACAGACATATTATTGCAAACAGGAAAGTTAACATTTTCCTGTTGAAATCGTCTGGAGTGATCTAGTCGTACCCTGCATGCCATCTGGATGTGACCGTACTGTAAACACCTATAGCATTGAGGAAGTCTATCCTCAGATGCATAAACAAAATGGTCTGAAGTGGGTGTTGGGGTGGAGGGTGGTGACTTCGAGGAGAAAAAATCTGTTTCAGCCTCATTCAGTTTCTGTTCGAATTGATCCAACTTGGATGAAAGTTGGAGTACCGCTCTTTTAGTTGTCGGATAACTTCTGAATTGTAGTCCCCCATGATAGATTACTAACAATGGAAGAAAACAATTACCTCCAAACATCAAATAATCTACACTGAATGGCTATCAGGAGAAACAACAACCTCAAGACACATAACTAAAATTACATTATCTCCCAACAATCTAAACATACCTACGTCGGCTCCAATGTTACCGAAGGTTCTATATATATAGCAAAGAAGACTTCAGATGGGGTTTAAGGTCTTTATTCAGGGATCACCTGGAGGGATGTGAAGATCCCGATGTTTATAAAAACATTCGCACACAAATATATATCTCTATAACGACCCTGGAATAACAAAAGAACATAAAATAAGTTACATTTTCCAGGTTAAGTACAATTTACTTCAATATTATATTACTAATGTACATTTAACACACATACATTTCAATTCAGACTCAAATCAAATATAATTATAATTCAAAGGTTAATTTAATTATCACATCATTGCTATAAGCATGTGCTAAGCACGTCATAAAACTATATAAATACCTGTGTGTATATTCTATAACACACAGAATTACGACATCACATATAAGTAAATATTTAACCTACCGACTGTGGGTCAGGTCGTTTGAATAATGATGCTGGTTGTGCTACATCATTGATAACCTGTCAACAAAATACCACTTATAAATAGGAGCACATAAAATATACACATAGAATATATTCATATATACACTTAATAATAAAGTAGTTTAATAACTAATTTAGTTATTTACTTATTTGTATTATCAAACCTAATCAAATATTCGTCTTAGAAGACAAATATCCCTATATAATTATAAACATTATTAAACACTACTTTAAATCGTTCGCTATAGAATAAGTTTTATCAACTGCTTACACATGCTAAGTTCTAATTTAAGGCTTATCATAAAATATGCATACACTAATCTAGTTTACTACTTAAAACACATGGTTATATCTTAAAATATATGTTTGTATTTACCTGTGCTGTTAATAACTGTGCCGTGCAGAACTTGATCAACTATAAAACTTGCAATGCTGCAAACCACCTGTCTTGCTTGAATGTTTAAAAGTCTCTGACTCCAGAGAACACCAGGTAACAAAAGAAACAATAGATGAGCTTACTACTGAACGATTACCTGGCCTGAACACTGAGTTGAGGGTGAACACAACCCAAGCTGACAATACAAAAAGACACAGGAAAACAATAGAAACAAAATAAGAAACAGCTTTGCACTATTAGAATTAGAAAGAATAAAATATATGTAAACTGTTTTAAAATTGTAGTGTATGTGATATGCAAATTAAAACATCCGGTTACATTTTCTTCCTGCATTAGGTAAGATGAACGCAGTTTCTTTTGTAACACTTTGTACTTATTTTTAGCATCTGATAGTTTGAATCTATTTAAATGTCTACGGTTGTAATTGAATTACGGAGAGCGCACATATACCTGTTGTATAGCTTTGTGCATTCCTCACTGAACCAAGGCTTGTGTTCACGGACGATACCGCGTTTGTTAGTGTGTACTGAGCAGTTGTTACCTATTCGAGTTTCGCGCTTACATGTCTCGTCAAATATATCATGTAACACCCCTGTTAGATTATTCACACACTCATTAACAGAAGTCTTTTTAAGAATAAGGTCGTCAATACAAGCATTTAATTCTTCTTGTTTAGACATGGCATTGTTAAGTGTTGTTTCTTTTTTATCATCATTCCACTCATATACATATGTTCTGCTTGCCGTTTTACAAGTACATGTACATTCATTTATACCATACGGTTTTCTTAATAACATGAATATAGGTGCGTAATCAGAGTGAATATTAAAATCTCCAACATAAAAATCGTGTGTAACATCTAGAGAATATTTATCTACAATACAGTAGTCTATTACACTAGTGCCGTTTTTGTTATAGAATGTGATTTTCCCAGTGCAATCACTAGCTGACCGGCCGTTTAATATTCTAACATCAGACGCTATGCCCAGGTTTAAGATAGATTTTCCTAAGGTGTTTACTTTCATGTCTTCGGAGTTTCTTTTATAATATATATCGCTTTCGTAATCAAAATGCTTTGGTACACAGCCGATATCATCAAAACGTGTGTTATCATTTTCTATAAAATCACTCTCGTGGCCGACACGACCGTTAAAATCACCCATTAGTATAACGTGGCCCTGATCTTTAAAATATTCAACATTTTCTTCCAGCACTTGGAATAAGTCACAATCATACACTGAATAAAATTCACTTCGATCTGGGGGTAAATATACAAAACAAATATAAGTGTCTACATTGTCAACAGAGATTTATCACATCTTATCCAAATTATACTATCATTTTAATTTTATCATTTAAATATTCTTTATATAGTAATACCAATCCGCCACCTCTACATCTCTTCCTTAAATGTCAGTTTTAACAACTAGTACGAGTACTGATGATTTAATTGGAATTTTATTGTGCGAAGTATAGTGTAAACGGTCCATAACAGGCCCATACGCAGACATTTATATGGGGGGTGCGTAATCGACGGCCTAAAGAGCCGGAGTTGTTAGCGGGGTCCGGGTGCATGTTCCCCGAATTTTTTTTAAATCTAGAATGCAGGAGATGCATTTTCCTGCATTCTGGGAAGTAAATTTGAAATGTTTCTTTGCCTCAAAATATGTCAAATGTTATACAGAAATTGTAGAAGAAAGGTTATTACTGCGAAAACTTCATACAGTTCACATCGTCGGACTATTTTTATTTTTTTACACATCCACGGACGCACCTCGGCAGACTATGGGGGGTGCGTACGCACCCCTCGCACACACCCCACACACCCCTGCGTACGGGCCTGCATAATTTATTTAGGAGATAACCATATGGAGTTTTTAGATTTACGGGTGTTATTGTCTATTTAGCCTGAGGTCAAAAATGAAACATTTGCAGGCATCAAATAGACAATAAAACCCGCAAATCTAAAAACTCCATATAGTTATGTCCATTATAAATTGAATCGTTTTTTTACAGAACTAACTGTATATTTGGCATTTCTTGAAAAAAAATACCTGGCTAAAATCAAACTGTAGACCCTTGAATCGTCAACTTCGCCTGTTCAAATTGCTAATGACGTGACTTTCTAATGACGTCATTAGCTTTCCGGGTGTTATATTCATTTGATCCCGGAAAAAGAATGTAATTAACCAATCACAATACGGAACACACTCCAGTCGTTGTCATCATCATCATCAGCATCAGCATCATCATCATCATGTTTTTTGTTTGTGGTTTTTTGGGGGGAAGGGTTGTGGGGTTTTTTAACGCGAAATGTTATTTCAGTTTTGGAGATAAGTTTTCAAATGTAAAATTTTGTTCTTTTTTCTTTTGTACAATTTATTATTCATTATAAATAATGAAATCTGCATGTTGCTAAGTTAGCCTACTTGTATTACTACTTATTTAGTAGGAAACTATTCTTAGAAGTCAACTGTTAATTTTTGAACAAATTGGCTAAAAAAAATTGTCTTTTGATGGTGGAACTACAATGACCCAAATTAAAATAATAAACAAAACGAATTTCCAGTTTTTGAGCGATTGTGGTAGCCTACATGTTTAAATACATATACGACAAGAGGTAACCATTGAAAATGTCTAGACGGGGATATTTTGTGTCAAAATGTGACCCTATATTGGCTATAAATTAATTTTGAACGGGAAAATAAGCGTTTTACAAAAAGTCACTTTATTAATAATTTGGATGGTATTTTTGTTTTTTATTCTTAATACTGTAATGTTTCTGTATTTTTTTTTATATATTGTGTATTAATAATGTGCCATAAACCTGGACCTTTAATTATTATTTAATTTATTACATGCATTTTATTTCGTTAATTTTTTCTTTCTTTAAAGAAGAAACAGCAAACAAGTTAATTTTGTCTTAAGTCTTTTGTCTTCTTTCCACCACTATTTTTTTTCCTCTTTTTAAGGGGGGGGGGGGGGTAGGGAATATTAAATAATTATTTTGTTCAAATTGTCTGATGTGTTGGTTTCTTTCGTTTCGTTTATTTGTTTGTTTCGTTTTGTCTCGTTTATTTATTTGTTTGTTTTGTTTTTGTTTTTGATAATGGGCTTTCGGCAGACATTTTTAATTTTGTATTTAATTTGGTTTCCTTCATTCCTTCTTTTTCATTTTTTTTTTGCTTTAATGTTCTTCTTTCTTCTTTTTTCTATCATGGGTGTAATATGGGAATTATTTGCATCAACAAAATTCGACTGACATTACTGAACTAAAACGACTGTCACAGCCATATTTTACTGTAAATATGTTACTTTGTATAAATGTTAATGGGGTGTAGATAATTGGTATATTGTGTAGATTATGTATTTACTCGCAGTGTTTGTATGGGACGGTGGCGTCGTGGTTAGGTCATCGGTCTACAGGCTGGTAGGTACTGGGTTCGGATCCCAGTCGAGGCATGGAATTTTTAATCCAGATACCGACTCAGAACTCTGAGTGAGTGCTCTGCAAGGCTCAGTGGGTAGGTGTAAACCACTTGCACCTACCAGTGATCCATAACTGGTTCAACAAAGGCCATGGTTTGTGCTATCCTGCCTGTGGGAAGCGCAAGTAAAAGATCCCTAGCTGCCTGTCGTAAAAGAGTAGCCTATGTGGCGACAGTGGGTTTTCTCTAAAAACAGTGTCAGAATGACCATATGTTTAACGTCCAATTGCCGATGATAAGATAAAAAAATTAATGTGCTCTAGTGGCGTCGTTAAATAAAACAAACTTTACTTGTTTGTATGATCCCTTTTCATATGCACAGTGAAATATAGTAGCACTTGTAATGGTTTAGTTAGCCCGAGTACTCTGACTGTAAGAGAGCTAGACGGACATTTGGACATAAATACGCTCTCATTACAGTCAGAGACCAAGCTACATGTATGTATTTTTTTGGCAATTCCCGACAACCAAGAAGTTGGCAAAGATTTCCGCTCTAATACCACAGCAATCCTATGTTTGACGTCAAATACCTTTACATCGATCATTTTCGAGTTAACTGAGTTAAAAAAATCCACATATTAATCACTAATACACATACTACAGAAAGAAATCCGACAGCACCCACATTCAGCTACGCTTCGTGACACTCCGTCGCAAGAATTACAAAGCTCGGTGTCCTATTTCGTGATGTAGATCACGTGATCGCCTTGTGCAGCAGTTACAGGGGCCGTCTCATACCAAGCCTCTTCTTTCTCTTACTTAATTTTGGACGGTCCTTCTAAAATGCTCCAAATTATATAAATATTTGGTCGAGCAGTCAATTCTTTTTTATTTTTGGCTTGTAACCTTTTTATTTATTTTTATTTATTCTATTAACTATTCAAAATTCTGCCCATTTTCAAACACACACACACACACACACACCCCTCCCCCCTCCATCCCGAGTCAGGCCACCGATCTTATCGGAGGTCTGACTTGGGATGGGCGTGTTCGAAACCCTAGTGGTATATGGGCACGTTAAACTAGTTATCATCATCATCATCATCATCATACCAAGCGACGTTACAACATGGAAGAGTTGGCTAATGGTTTCCTCTCTAACACAGTGATAAAATTACCAAATATTTGACATCCAATAGCCGATGATTAATGAATCAATGTGCTGTAGTGGTGTCGTTACACAAAACAAACTCTTTTTGGTTATTGTCGGGCACTTGTCGTTTTGAGACGGCCCCTGGAAGACGGAATGGCTGAGCGGGCGATCATGTGACGCATCGTCACGATATAGGTCGGCGAACTTAGAATTCTGCTGTCCGGAGTTTGCCGAAGCTTAGCTGAATGTGGGTGCTGTCGGGTTTCTTTCTGTAGTGTGTGTATTGGTGATTAATATCTGAATTTCTTTTAATCGATCAACTCGAAAATGATCGATGTAAAGGTATTTCACGTCAAACATAGGATTGTTGTGGTACTAGAGCGGAAATCTTTGCCAACTTTTTGGTTGTCGGCAATTGCCAAAAAAATACATACCTTGGTCTCTGACTGTAATGAGAGCGTATTTATGTTCAAATGTCCGTCTAGCTCTCTTACAGTCAAGAGTACTCGGGCTATGGTTTAGTCTGCACGGGCAAAGCTTGACTGCGGACTGTTCCATTTTGGCTATCACCATGTTAAAAGTGCTGGTTCGGGTTATTGCCGGGGTAGAACCTATAGTGTTGCATACTGTGCACGAGCGGCGATGGGTGTGTGTGGATACGTGGTAACTTGGTGTTATGGAAGGGTTTTGGTTCTAAGCTGGCAGTGTGGTTCTGAGGGTTGCCAGCAGCATTTGTGTCGCCGTTTGAGTCAATGAGATGGTCGTATTGATGGTGGAACGCCAAAGTGGTGTTAACCTTGGTGATGGTTGCAAGGACTGATCGACCTTGTTTGGAGATCGCGACCCTGTTGATGACTACGACCTTGACTTGTGGATTTCAAGAATCTGGAGCTTGAAAAGACTTTGTGGTTTGGTGTCTGGTGTGGTGGACTGAGGAGTTCAAGTATATGGAGTTTGAAGACTTTGTGGTCTGGTGTCTGGTGTGATGAACTGAACTGTATTCAGCATTTACCAGTGTTTAAAGATGACTATATCTAACTATAGCTACTGAACTATTATGACTATATTTCTATAAAAAAAAACCCAACTAAGCTTAGATAAGTTTGTAGTTTTGGTGAAATAGATATTTAACTGTTTTGTTTATTTGTTGTTATTTCTGTTGGGAGATTGCGAAATTGGGGGCCCTCAGTCACGTAGCCATGACAACGACCTTCCTGCATTAAAAAATAAAAAAATAAAAATTCCCCATTTTGCCAAAATTAGTGAGATCTAAAGCCTTGCACGATAAGGACCGTAGTTAACTGGAATAAAAATGTTGTAATTAATTTTAATCACAATTGGGGCAGATGTATTACACTTAATCTTGACATAAGCCCGAACATAATTCTAAATGAAAACTATTATCCTGAATCATACTATTAAGTAATTATCAGGAATTCTGTTTGACTACTTCTGTATATCTAAATTATAATGATTGACCTGTCCAAGTCGCATTATGGTGTACAGGTTTTATTAGTACATGAGTATCTAAACAATGTCATGTCAGTAACTCTGAAAATGGCCGGCCCGTCTAGTTGCATGCTACAGATCTTTCTCCTGGTTACGATCTTACAGTGTGTCCATCTGAAAAAAATTACCAATCATATTCCAGCCCAATTGGCCCACTGACTGGGATCGATCCCAAACCGACCGCGCATCAAGCGAGCGCTTTACCCTTTTAAATATACATGGAATGTAGTTTCATGGAAATAAAAGTATGGATGTAAAGTTAGTGCGATCGTTTAAAAGTAGTGCAGGGTACAATAACGCAATAGGGGGCGGGACACAGACCAGTGGTGACGCGCTCACCTGATGCGCGGTCTGTCTAGGATCGATCCCCGTCGGTGGCCCATTGGGCTATTTCCCGTTTCTGTCAGTGCACCACGACTGGTATATCAAAGGCTGTGGTATGTGCTATCTTGTATGTGGGATGGTGCATATAAAAGATCCTTTGCTACTAATAAAAAAATGTTGCGGGTTTCCTATATGTCTATATGACAAATTATCAGTAGAGTGGTGTGGTTAAAACAAAACAAATTTTAACTTTATCTCGAACAGCTGAGATAGGTGAGGATTGATTGCCCCAGAACAACGTCCTTAATCCTTAGACTTAAAATACCAGGTTATGCATAGAGGGACAGAGATTGGCTGTTTAGACCCTCCCATACACACGCACACACACACACACACACACACATACACACACGCACGCATATATAGAGACAGACACACCACGACCTTCGAACTGACAGCACATTACTAGTACCCCCCCCCCCCACCCCACCCCCATACCCACTATTAAATATACTCCGCTGGCCCTATATATAATAAAACAGTTTGTTGTTTTCCTTTTAGTGATCAATGCCATGGGGGATAGGACGAGATACTCGCGAACTCACCAAAACTCTCCCCTTCACCAAAAAGCAGTGGAAAAACCCAAACAATAAACAAATGTCCACATAACATACATAAAAAAAAGAGAAAATATAATAATTCAACTAAATTTTATTCAAATAATAAAAAAATAATTAAATAAAAAAATACAGACACCGAGAATGGATAGGTTTTAGGCAATGGCATAAAAACGTCTCGTTCTCCATCGATTCACAGTTTGTTTTTGTTTTAAAAAAACATCCTTAATTTTCTTCTAGTGAGGATAAGAAAACAGCACGTTGTTTCAATTAACTTCTTTCGGTCTATCACCAAACCTCAGTCCGGTCTTTTGTAGCCACCCATGTTATAATCATACCAGTATTTCCCCAAAAAACTTTAAACGTTGGATTTGTTTAACGACACCACTAGTGCATCAGGCCTGTAGCCAGCATTTCGAGTGGGAGGGTTCGACTAGGTATTTGCCGGGGCTTTTTGGATATGAAGTTGCTTGAAGGCGCGAAACGCCCGAACTTTGTATTGGGTTCCAGGGGCATGACTCCCCGGAAACTTTTTAATCTCTGAAACGCGTTTTTCTGGCATCAGGAACTTAAAAATTTATATTTTAAAACAACGATTTTCGACTATTTATAAGATTGTATTTTTGTTATTAAAGTTATTTAATTATGAAATTCTAGCAAACAACAGGAGTGAAAGGTACTGACCCGGGGTATTGATCCGAGGTATATGTAAAATATTTTCGGCAATTGCTTATTATTATTCTTTTTCTCTTTTTTTCTTTTTTTTTCTTTTTTTTTTATGAATCATGTACACTGCAGCTTTGGTAAGGGAATTGCTAAATGATGAAGACAAGCAAATATTGTTTTATGGAAGAGTTGCTAAAGTTAGTCAACTATTTGTGCAATATTCAAAAAAGGAAAAGGTGGTACCCCCCCCCCCCCACCCCCCCAAATACGGGCCTGAGCATATTGATTTATTAATAATAGGCTATTGGATTTTAAATGATTTTAGCTAAAAAAATAATTAAATGATAATGTTAGTGGTCGTATTATATTTATTATGGCACATGGGTAATTGATATCGAAAAATATTACCTTCCCCATTTCTTCCTTAAAATGTCTATACCCCATATATCCTGCACAGTGAATTAAGATCATGGATCTAAGTGGACAGGGTGCAGTCCCATTACATAGTTTCCATTTAATGAATCAACTGGGGGGGGGGGGGGGGGGGGGTCGCTTTCCATCTGGTCGTTGACGACTGTTACCTGCCTCAGTGGTGTCGTGGTTAAGCCATCGACATCAGGCTCGTAGGTACTGCGTTCGCAGCACGGTACCGGCTCCCACCCAGAGCGAGTTTTCCTGACTCAGTGGGTAGGTGTAAGACCATTACAACCTCTTCTCTCTCACTAATCACGAACAATTAACCACTAACCCACTGTCCTGGGCAGACAGCCCAGATAGCTGAGGTGTGTGCCAGGACGGCGTGTTTGAACGTTAATTGGATATAAGCACGAAAATAAGTTGAAATGAAATGAAATGACGACTGGTATTTTACCACAGGCAATGTTTTCCTCCTGTCTGTTGGGGAAGTGCATCATATAAAATACCTTTTATTGCCAATCTAAAGAGCGGAGCCTGCTTGGAAGCACGAGGTTTCTTCTCCCAATTTTAGACTGTGTCGCAGCTTCCATGTTATGTTAGACACTGAATGGCTTTTGATTAAACATCATTTTCTTCTCACACCGGATAAAGATCGTTATCCAGTAATGTTGTAGTTACAGTACGCGATGGTAGGCCCTACGTTCATGCAGTGTGTTTTAATGTACTATTTATGGGCGAGGTTTAGCTCAGTCGCTTGAGTGCTCGCTTGAGGTGCTTGCGTCGCAGGAGCAAACCACCTCGGTGGATCCATTCAACTGATTGGGGGTTTCTCGTTCCAACCAGTGCCTCACAACTGGTCTAAGGCCGTGGTATGTGCTATCCTGTATGTGGGAAAGTGTATATAAACGATCCCTTGCTGCATTTGGGAAAACGTAGCGGGTTTCCTCCGATGATTACGTGTCAGAATTACCAAATGTCTGACATCCAGTAGTCGATCATTCATAAATCAATGTGCTCTAGAGGTGCCGTTAAACAAAACAAACTAACGTTTATAATATTTAAATATTTTATTTGTCGATTAGTAATATTTTATAGTCTGCGTGCTAAGTGGATCCGTGCTATTTTAGATTTTATGGTGATTAGTGATGTCTTATGTTTTAACTGAGGTGCGACTTTAATAAACAGTTATCCCAATCCCAGTGATCATTTCCTCTTCGGAGAAGAACGCAGTTCAGAACGCTCAAAGTGACAGCCCTTAAAGTGATCAACTCTAGTTTCTATACACTACGACGTATTTTGCACTGTTTGAGCCGTTTTTTGAAATCAGGCATTACTTTTATTTTACTGTTTAGAGTATTAATTTCCTTACATCTGAAGTGCTTCTGGTTATTTCTAGAAACACGAAATGCATTTTTCATTTTTTTTAGAAACCCACATACCTCTGTGAAGTAACGGTCGTGTAGTAAAGCTATAGTTAGTCTACACGGTATTTCTCCGTTACAACGTCACAGACTCCTGTTTCACTCAATGGCAACAACGGTTTGAAACTAGTGTATGCGACTTTAAAGGATTTGGGCTTGTTTCCATCTCAACATGTACCCCCACGCCAATTAAAGGATGTTGATATAGACTGCTCTATGGGAAGTCTATGTGGAATATCCATTGATGGTCTTTCGAGACCAAGTGTCGAAATAACCATGTTAGGCACCAAACAGCCATAGTTTAAAATATATAGAGATGTTGTTAAACATAAACGTGGGTGTTGAAGCATTGTAGGTACACATATGTAAGATAAAAACAGGATTTGTAAATTCGACCCATATCTTTCTTTCATTACCTCTCCGTCATTTAACATCTTACTAATACAAAACAAAGGCACAAACAACAGTTTTAACAAACTCACTATGATGCAATTTATAACTATAAGTCTCATCATAATGTTGTAATGTTAAGTTTAGCTAAATAGGTCACCGGTCTTCCCCCTCGTAAGCCAATATGACAAAACATTATTCGCAGGGATCTAGATTACACATATCAGCTACAGTAACTGGTACAGAAGAAGGAAGGAAAGAAAGGAATGTTTTATTTAACGACGCACTCAACACATTTTATTTACGGTTATATGGCGTCAGACATATGGTTAAGGACCACACAGATTTTGAGAGGAAACCCGCTGTCGCCACTACATGGGCTACTCTTCCGATTAGCAGCAAGGGATCTTTTATTTGCGCTTCCCACAGGCAGAATAGCACAAACCATGGCCTTTGTTGAACCAGTTATGGATCACTGGTCGGTGCAAGTGGTTTACACCTACCCATTGAGCCTCAAGGTTTGGAGTCGGTATCTGGATTAAAAATCGCATGTCTCGACTGGGATCCGAACCCAGTACCTACCAGCCTGTAGACCGATGGCCTGCCACGACGCCACCGAGGCCGGTGGAAGAAGGAAGGAAATGGTTTATTTAACGACGGACTCAACACATTTTATTTACGGTTATATGGCGTCGGACATATGGATAAGGACCACACAGATATTGTGGGAGAAAACCCGCTGTCGCCACTACATGGGCTACTCTTCCGATTAGCAGCAAGGGATCTTTTATTTGCGCTTCCCACAGGCAGAATAGCACAAACCATGGCCTTTGTTGAACCAGTTATGGATCACTGGTCGGTGCAAGTGGTTTACACCTACCCATTGAGCCTCAAGGTTTGGAGTCGGTATCTGGATTAAAAATCGCATGTCTCGACTGGGATCCGAACCCAGTACCTACCAGCCTGTAGACCGATGGCCTGCCACGACGCCACCGAGGCCGGTGGAAGAAGGAAGGAAATGGTTTATTTAACGACGGACTCAACACATTTTATTTACGGTTATATGGCGTCGGACATATGGATAAGGACCACACAGATATTGTGGGAGAAAACCCGCTGTCGCCACTTCATGAGCTACTCTTTTCGATTAGCAGCAAGGGACCTTTATATGCACCATTCCATAGACAGGATAGTACATACCACGGCCTTTGATGTACCAGTCGTGGTGCACTGGCTGGATCGAGAAATAGCCCAATGAGCCCACTGACGGGGATCGATCCCAAACCGACCGCGCATCAAGCGAGCGCTTTACCACTGGGCTACGTCCCGCCCCTTGGTACAGAAGAAAGACACGTCACGGAAAAATCTAGATGGTCTATTCTGAATGCATAAAAGTAAAGCATAAGCACATGTACCTTAATTGTGAAAGTGAGCTTACCCCTGATACATAGTTACATAATGTGTTTTTGCATCCTCCAACAAAATGCAGAATCTGATTGTGACCAATCTACTGGAGCCAATTTCACAGAACATCGTAAGTTTACGTCTACAACAAGCAGTTATACCGGTGTAATAGCCCAAAATATACACCGCCCCCCCCCCCCCCCACCCCCGCGCCAAACTATACCCGGGGTATAAACTGGTCTAGCCCAGAATATACCCCGTGGTATAAAACAGACTAGTCCAGAATATACCTCTCTTTTATGAAAGCAATAGTTGCTTTTCATTTAAAGTGTTTATTATTATTATTTATTTATTTATTTTGTATACAGGTTAGTAATAAAAAAATGAGGGTTAGAGTTTGGGGTAAAAAACAGGCTAGCCCACTTTAACCCCGGGTATAGTTTGGCGTGGTGTATATTTTGGGCTGTTACACCGGGCATACGTGTATATGACATTGTGTTTGGCATCAATTTCAGCTAGAAAATGACATCATTACGGAAGATGCTGCTGCATTTTGAGAACAAAAACAAATGAAATAAGGATTCTTCTAACTACATTTGTTGTGCTATGACAGTAATGAGAATTGTCGATTAGTCGTAGATTTACGTTTACATGCAAAACTAGGCTTATGATATTTTGTGAAATTTGGCGCAGTATTTTATCATCGACTAAACAGAAATTCGATTTTGTAATATTTTATTATCACCAATAACAATGCCACAAAGTATGATCGCGTGGTCGTGTTTGAGACGTGTCCTTGATGTTCTCACTTAACTGAAAGAAAGAAGTCCAAAGAAAATGAAACGGCATACTAGTATATTTTCGTTAATTAAAAGAGAACATGACAATGTAGCAATACAACCGACCATTGTTTTATTTCTTACATGTTGTCTTACTATACCATAGACACGCCCGAAACTTTAGTGAATATGGTCAAGTACCATAATACATAATATGATTGAATAATGATACATACAATCTTCAGAAGTAATAAAATTAATAATAATACTTACAATATTCACAAGTAATAAAATTACTTAACAGTCTTCACAAAAAATAAATAGACTGACAATCTTCACGAGTAATAAAATTATATGTCTTCACAATTAATAAATATACTAAGTAACTTTATATAGTCTTCACGATGAGTAATAAATATTAAATATATTTTAAAATCTTCACGAGTAATAAATATACTTACAGTCTTCAGGATTTTTTTCCAGAAAAATCTGGTGTATTGGTATGCAGCCCCCACAGAATCCCCCACAGCTCAGATGAATAACCGCTCCGTGGTCAGAACGAGTGACGTTCATGGATGGCGAGTCGCCCGTCAGAATCCACTCCAACTACAACAACATAAAACGTTTGTTTTGTTTAACGACACCACGAGAGCACATTGATTTATTAATCATCGGCTATTGAATGTCAAACATTTGGTAACTTTAACATAGTCTTAGAGAAGAAACCCACTACACGTTTCCATTAGTAGCAAGGGATGTTTTATATGCACCATCCCACAGACAGGATAACACATACCACAGCCTTTGATACACCAGTCGTGGTGCACTGGCTAGAACGAGAATTAGCCCAATGGGCCCACCGACGGATATCGATGTAAGACCGACGGCGCATCAAGCGAACTCTGTACCACTGGGCTACGTCCCGCCGCATAACAACATAATACCGGTGTAAAAGGAACGCAGGTCCGTAGGAATCGTATTCCTACCGGACTTAAATTCCTTCTACAGCAGTGACAGAAATACTAGTCCGGCAAATTATATGTCCGTTTATTATACTCTGCAATTTGCACGAGCTGCCAGAAAGACGCGAGAAAAAAAGTGAGGTTTTGGCAGCCTTCCCTCGTAGTGTGATGGATAAGTGTACGAGTCCCTTAAGATTATTGTGGGTTCAAATCTCCATGTCAAAAAATATTTTTAAGTTTGAATATCAACTTAATTTTATTTTTTACGTCATAGACTTGTGGATCAGACACGTAAGTGAATTTTTGCAATCGTCTTACATTTTTGTTACAATATTGAAGTAGGAGGAATATCTTGCTTTTTTTAAAAGTATATAAAACAACTACAGATATAAAGTAGGCTATATGTCCATGTGTCCAACACGATGAAATATACCCCCTCCCCCTTCAATATGTAGCCCAAAATTGTTTTAAAAATATATATATGAAAACTGGTAACTCCAAAAAACTAACATTTGGTGAACAACAAAAGACAATTTCTATATGCACCAACATAATGTTTAATAATATCTTTTGTAAGTTTATATTTTGACGGAAAGTCACAATCTGATTAATTGAGATTTTCTTAATCTTTGTCCGATCGGACTTCCATTCCTCGGAATCCTAGTCTGTGGGACCTGTATCCCTAGGGATTTAAGTCTGTGGGACGTGCATTTCTAGGAATGTAAGTCCGTGGGACTTTTATTCCTGGTACTCCTAGTCCACAGGAATTTCAATCATAGCATTCCTAGTCCTCTGGAATTTATTTCCGATAGTTTGCTTATTACATATATATGATTCCTGAAAATCCCTGAAATAAAACTTTAAAACCTGTACTTAGTTCTAGTAGTTAGTACTTATAACTAGTACTATAATTACCAGTTATGACAATATAAAATAACAGGAATAATAAGCATGATAATTTGATTTTTTATTGATGAACAATTAAAAATAGCATCAAAACACTTGAAATTAATTATCACTGACTGCCTTACGGCAGTTTCGACCATAAAAAGCATAAGATATGAGTTGGGGGAAAGGGTCTCTATTATAATACCTGGCCCTTAGGAACATCATAAGCGTTCGATACTGGGTGGAGGTGTGAGTCGGGGTGGGGGTGGGGGTCACGTCACTCCCCCAGTGAGGGGGGGGGGGGCAATAGACACGTTCGGGCAAAATGAGCTGACCTAAAATCTTCACCATGCATTTCCATAATTTTACTCACAATATTAGTTGTGATCCATGTAAAAATGCAGACTGATTTGTTTGGAATGCTATTTAGCGTTTTGGTAGTAATGCGAATATAAATATACGTTGTGTTACAGATTTGGACATTTTCGTTTCATTCGGGCAATAATGATCAGCATGCCTCCCCCATCCCTTCTCCCAAATAGGGAGTCTGAATGCCTATTGCGATCAAAACGGTCAGGTGTAAAAGTGTCATGAGTAGTTAGTCTGTTTAAAAGGATCTTTGTAAAATTGTGTGTGCATATTATTGACAGTATGATAATTGTTCAGGGATTACTGTTTTGTTTTAGTCGGTCTAGTAGCCCACTGAGCTGCTAAAACCCACTTTTAGTCATTGATATTTCTATTAATTGATAAACATTAATAAAAACCATTTAACATATTTGTTTATCGATGGTATGGTTTGTTGGGACTAAGATATCATAGAGGCTAGTCTGATATGTCATATGTTAGACTAAATTAATTTTTAAAATGAGCAAAATTGACAAAGCAGACACATGTTCAGTAAGCTATGCAGAGGAGAGGTCAAGAAATGTGCTTTGAAGAGGGGTGTTTAGAACACGCCACCCTATCCCCACACCCTACGTACACGCGCCTGCAATATTATTGACAGATAGTCACAAAGTTAAAATCATATAATAACAAGATAATGTACTAGTATATAACGCAAATATCACATTTTTATAGTTACATTATTATTATTATTATTATTATTATTATTATTATTATTATCAAATACCAATATATAATGTCTAACAGATAATTGTGTTGGTATATCATATGGGCAAGTTATACTTATTTGCGAATACTAATATGCTTCGAATTATGGTAAATGTTTTTGAGTTTTATTAGTTGGAACAATACGCAATGAATAAAGACCTTGGCAGTCAGACCAGTATTCCTAAGGAACGTAAGTCCTAGGACTTGCATTCCTAGGTATATTAGACCTAGGACCTGCATTCCTAGGAGATTAAGTCCGGGCAGACCACTGTTCCTACGGACTTGCATTCCGTTTACACCGGCAACATCAAGTATCTTTTACTTCATTCAAAACACACATATCGGGCGCTGTTAACAAGAAGAAGGAAAGGAGTGTTTGTTTAATGATACACCAGCACATTTTAAACTACGGTTATTTGGTGTTTAAAATACTGTTGTAATGGAGACGGGAGTGTAATGTAATTCACGTTGGTGATACTAATGAACAAAAAATTCTTGACCGTATACAAAAAATAATAATACACTTGATTAAAAATAGCCACCACAAGTCCCCTCCCCTCCCTCAAATCCATTCATACATAGTGTTATATAGGTCTACTACTGTCTAGGGTGATGTATAAGCTGAATTATTATTTCCGAAATGACTCAGTTGGTACTAGTTCATACAAAATATATCATCGATGTTCCTAATTACGTTAGGCTTGAAATTGCGTGAGGTTTCGTTTTTTTATGTAGGCGACGGTTCTCACAGTCAACATTCCATTTTTGAGGTGTTTGGGGATTTTTTTCTCAAGTTAGAAGAATTTTTATTAACAATAAAATTCAAACAAGTAATTAAGTATCTCATTGCAAAATTTAAAAACCTTAAAACATTTTAATAAGCTTATTCCTTAAATAACATTCCGTGCGTCTTATATGATCTTATTCGGGCCAGATCTACATGGCCAAATCATTCAGTTTGTATGATTTTCATCCACCCTGTTGTTACAATATATATATATATATATATATATATATACATGTATATATGATTTCATACTGTATGACGTTTTATCTAATTTTGTTTTGTCCCTACAGTAGTAAAAATTTGACACGATCTATTCAGAACAATTTTAAAAGGGGGCTGGAAGTGTTTAGTTCTTAGACATCTGGAATGTGGTAAAATGTGTGTTGTTAACTAGTTGCTGAATAAATGTCGGTTATGTAAATAGTTTAATAAGAAATGATTGCAGAGTTCATTTAGTTCTACAGAAGAAACACGCTGTTAAGAAAATATTAACTGAACAGAGACAGAGAACCTAGTTAAACAGGAAAGTTGTTTTGCCTTATTTTAGTCTGAATAGTTACTATATGTATTAGAGGAAAAAAATAATATAATTAAATTAATTTGCCGGGGGCAGGACGTAGCCCAGTAGTAAAGTGCTGGCCTGGTGTACGGTCAGTCTAGGATCGATCCCTGTTAGTGTAATCATTGCACTATTTCTCGTTCCAGCGAGTGAATGAATGAATTAATTAATGAATGTTTAACGACACCCCAGCACGAAAAATACGTCGGCTATTGGGTGTCAAACTATGTTAATGCAAATATAAAAATTCAAGACTTAAACAAAAACAGTGTAAAGAACTGTGCAAAAACACAAATATCACAGAATTTTACGGATACTGAATTTTACTCAAAACTTCAATTTTGTGCTGTATTGGCCATTCTCAAAGAGAATGTTACACCCCTGCACCACAGCGAGGTTACAGCACACCAGCGAGTGCTTCACAACTGGCGTTACAGACCATGATATGTACTATCCTGTCTGTGGGATGATGCATATATTAAAGGTCCCTTGGTGCTAATAAAAAAAATTGTTGCCCATAGTTTCCTCTCTAAAATATATATGTGGTCATTAACCACATGTCTGATACCACATACATGTAGTTGTGTTGAGTGTGTCATTAAATATAAAAATCCTTTCTTTCTTTCTTTCTTTTTTTAAACATGGCTCCCATATGCAACAACCTTAGTTAAAAATTATGATCTAGCTATGTCTGTATTTTGTAGACAATTTGAATATTATATAAAAAAAAAAATTTAAGTTGCAATTTAAAATGAAAATGCCTGGGAATTGTTTATTGTAAAAAGGATGCCGGCCCAAAGATGATAAATGTTTTATGACCATACGCAATAAAATATTTTAATTTACTTAGCATAGAGGGACATTAGTTTATATTATTTCAAAGGCATCATCACAGGATTGTAACTTTTCTAGTCATTGTATATTTTATAGACATTATATAATATTTGACATATAGTTGAACATGAATTAGTAGATACAGGTCAAGTATTTTTCTTTAAATCGGAGTCCGTTCATGGTAGTTCATATTATAACTAATTGGTTAGAAGAATTAATGGCAAACTGTTAAAAGTATTAAAATCTATGTATAACTGTGTTAGATCCTGCATAAATGTAAATGGTTTTAGATCTGATTTCTTTAAAAATACCATTGGCCTAATGCAAGGTGAAGTTTTATCACCGATACTTTTTTCACTCTTTCTAAATGACCTAGAAAATGAATTTATTGTTAAGGGTTGCCCTGATACTATGTTTAGAGGTCTCAGTGTTTTTCTGTTACTCTTTGCAGATGATATGGTTATTTTCTCTGAAAGTATATATGGATTACAGCATATGCTTGACACATTGTTCCTTTATAATAACAAATGGGGTTTAACTGTAAATAAAACAAAAACCAATATTATGATTTTCAGAAAACGTGGTAAATTACTAGATGATAAAAAATGGTCCTATGATGGTGACTCGGTCGAAGTAGTAGACCAATTTAACTATCTTGGTATTGTCCTACATTTTACCTGCAAATTTTCACATGCTATAAAATGTATATCTGAACAAGGACGAAAAGCATGTTTTGCAATGAAGAAAAGTTCCAAGCCCTTGTTTTTAAACCAAAGTTCATTGTTGGCGTTATTTGATACTTATGTAGCTAGCGTACTGTTCTATGGTTGTGAAATTTGGGGTTTTCAAAAAGCAGATTTAATTGAAAAAATTCACCTTGATTTTTGTAAAAATGTTCTAAAAGTTAAAGGATGTACAAGCAATATTATGATTTATTTTGAATTAGGTAGATATCCATTGGTGCATGAACGTACCTATCGTATGATGAAATATTGGTTCAAACTGATCAAAACTGATAATTGTATAAATAGTACAATGTATAGTGAGATGAAATCTAGCTGCGTCTATAAAAATAACTGGGTATTTTGTATTAAGAAAACATTTCAAGAGTTGGGGCTTGGTTATATTTGGGACAATCAGGATCATCTGGTAGAAAGTACGATGTATTATTTATCACTAATTAAACAAAGGATTTTTGACCAAGCATTGCAGAATCTTTACCATCAGCTAAATACATCTGTGAAATGCGGCAATTTGTATAGATACTTGGTCGAAGACTTAAAAACTCAACAATACTTGGTCAAACCTATACCTGATATTTATAAAACATGTATTATGAAATTAAGGCTATCTTCACATATTTTGGCAATAGAAACTGGTAGATATAAGAAAATAAGTCGTCCCAGTAGAGTATGCATTTATTGTAATAGCGGAGATGTAGAAGATGAATATCATTTAGTATTAATATGTACATTGTACAGAGATTTAAGAGAAAATTATATAAAGAAATACTACTGGAATAGGCCATCTATGCTAAAGTTTATACAGTTGCTGACCAGTAAAAACAAAAATATATTGTGTAAATTGGGAAAATATATATTTAAAGCATTTAAAATTCGAACTTCCTTAGTCTAAATATACTGGAATTATCAAGATATATAATATGTTGCATTTGAATGTCAATTTGTATATAATACTCTACCTATAAAACTATAATTTACATTCTCCTTATTGAGAATATATATGTACATGTGTGTGTGTGTGTGTGTGTGTGTGTGTGTGTGTGTGTGTGTGTTCTATTTATTATCCTAATTGTATGTACATGTGATATTGTATGTTTACTAGTATTGTTGTTTGTTCATACCAATAAGCCGCTATGCTTACGGTGAATAAAGAATTGAATTGAATGTATATCATTATACGAGCGCATTAGACAAACATTATACTTAATCACGTACCAGATCAGTGCTGATGACGAATACATTAAACTGTAATTAGATATATTTTACACCTGGTCAATGGGGGAAATGCATATAAATAATACACTGTCGCTGTTTTGTTGGAGCAGCCACTATGCCGGTGACAGATTTCCTTTTGTATTTCACAGACCAAGTGTTGAAATACCTCACAGAGAGGACATATGATAACTAGATCAGGTTGCCAGGGTCTGGATTGAAAATTAAAGGGACATTCCCGAGTTTGCTGCATTGTAAGATGTTTTCGACTAATAAAATACTTCTACGATTAAACTTACATATTAAATATATTTTCTTGTTTAGAATATCAGTGTCTGTATATTCAATGTGTTTCTGGTCGTCTTAATATTTGCAAGACGGCCAAACTGGATTGTGTCTTCAAATAATTTCGTACGTACGAAAATGTTTTATTTTAGGAAATAAAATGAAATTTAACCTAGTACAAATATTAGAACGATTAGGAACACATTTAATATGCAGCATCTAATATTTTATGCAGAAAAATATATTTGATGTGTAATTACAATCGTTAAAAAGTCTCTGCTAGTCGATAGCATCTTAAAAACTGCAGCAAACTCGGGAATGTCCCTTTAACGTTGCGGAAAGACACGGGCTAAGGATTCGTTTCGAGTTGTGATGTGTCATAGCCAGCTTTGTTTTGTAGATCCACATAGTCACGATCACGGGACACACACACCTTCCCACCTGCTAACTAATGGTGTAGCATGTGTAATTTGTTTATTTTCTCTTGTTACATTGTGCCTGCGACCATGCCGGGTCGGGCCGGTAGTCTCGACCGCGCATGTGTAGCGCGCACTTGTTAGTACCGTAGTTCTTACAATTAATGCACATCACAGTACCTTTAGTAGTATTACTTGCATGGACAGTAGAATTGTGGTAATTATTTGCTAATGTCATATTATTTTAGTAAATTTTAATCACATATAACTTCTAAACATTGTTTTAGTAACATCTGACCCATGTTGCATGCAAACATCTTACACACAATGAGATTTGTGTGCATTTTTGTAAAACATACAAAAATGCGCATTCTGTTAGGAATCATTACACGTTGATTGTAAATATTTTTGTCATTTTATTCTCTCTAAATTGCTTTTTAAATCATTAAGTTGAAGAACATAATTTTGTTTTAGAACACGTCAAAACGTAGACACTTTAGAACGAGTGAAAACATTTAAAGAAAAATGCCGAATATAGTTACTGGCCCTGTATTCATTTTGTTTCGTTAAATTACTGTGTATTAAAAATCATTAAACGTATTAACTTATCTTAACGGTTGATTATTAATTCAGTCAGTAGCTCAACACTACAGGTGGTGCAGTTTACTCTGATAGCTTACATTTCGTGTTTAATTAGTGTAATAAATATATCTGTTATAACTGGTTTTAAGGCTTTGCTTTGTTTGACAAATTGTTTTTCTAAAGTTGTTAAGAGCTTCCAGCAACCTGCTACAATACCAGGGAGTACAATTTACCATCTGAGTGTAGGATAAGGTTACTGTGCACACAGCTGGAAACACCCATGACCCTTTCCAGTGTTTGCCATCCAAGGATAATTTGTTATTGTTTACAATTACTTCCTGCCGCCAGTACATTTTCAAAGTATTAACAACACAGACCCAATTAGGTGTCTCAGAGCTGCTGCGAAATTAAACGTTTACTGTATGCCAGGTGGACTCACTGCAAGATAACATTATTCTTGACTTGAGATTCACACAATTTGTCACATATGCTGGACTGTAAGAAAAACTGTTTATAAAATAGCTTGCTCTGGCATGCTGGTTGGAGCTGTTTGTGTTCAAGTTCCAGGAACCAGAATAAATTAAATAGTTCTTCATATAATTATATCATGATTTATTATTATTAGCAGACAAAACTTTTAAGGTTTATACTAAAACAAATAACTGCTAGTATCTAAAAGCAAAATATTTAGCAAAAGTTAAGTTTTCGATTTTTAAGTGCATTCCAAAGTTTTCAGTGCAGTTTTCTCAGATTGAAGTGGAAAGGAGATAAGTGGTTCTGGCACTAACCCCTCGATATATATATATATATATATATATATATATATATATAGTCAAACCTGTCCTAGCGGCCACCTGTATTCAGCGGTCACCTGCCTTAAGCTGCCAGCGGCCAAATCGGATCCCAAATCGCTAAAGTACCTGTATTAAGCGGCCACAGTAAATGTTTACTGTTATATAAAAGGGATATTTAACAACAGTGAAAAGGTGCAGCAAAAACAAACAAACGATCTTCACACCTTCAGGAATACTAGTACCCATTCAGTCCAGACATGTTCACTGTGTATCAATTAAGAAAGTATGACTATGGAAAGCATATAACTGCCTCTGGGCAGGCTACGCTTGACATTTGTAGATTGACTTACTATGACAATACGCCGCATGAAGTAGAAATTAAATAATTAAATGGAAAGAGTAAACAAACTTGTTGAGAACGGTTAATTTAATACATTCCAGTTGCAGTTTTTCCTTTAGGAGGCGACATGTCAAAAGTTTATTTCTAATAAACTGTGAAGTACAAATCCATTAATTATGTTTTAAAGACTATATGTCGTAACCTGTAATCAGCGGCCACCTGTCTTAAGCGGCCATTTTTATCTACTCCCTTGTGTGACCGCTTAAGACAGGTTTGACTGTATATGCCCAGAGGAAATTAGATGCATTCCAGAGTCATACTTTCTTTATTGATACACAGTTGAGATGTCGGGACTGAATGTGTATTAGTATTCCTGAAGGTGTGAAGATCGGTTATTTTCTGTACCTTATCGCTATTGTTAAAATGTCACTTTTATATAACAGAATACATTTATTGTGGCCGCTTAATACAGGTATTTTAGCGATTTGTGATCCGATTTAGGTGACCGCTAGCTAACGTATTACAGGTGCATTTACATTATAAATCGTTTGAGAGGGGAAAATGGCCACTGATTACAGGTTTGACTGTGTGTATATATATTTACAAAAACACAAACAGTCCTTGCAGAAATGTATTCCTATCAATTATTGACCGTCATTGAGAGCAATATATATACAGAACTTCACATACGTTGTTTTCGCTTCCTATTTATTGTACGAGTAGCGTAGCGTAAACTCTATTAACGTGCCTCTATCCAATTAAAGCCGCACGCCCTAGTTCCATCCAGCGAAAATAAATTATAATTTGATTAATCTACAAACCTGTAACACACTTAGATCACGTTTTTATCAAATGGAGTGAAAAAGCAGGTTTTATATCGATAAATACCATGGGAATCCCCATGTCCCAATTGCTTGAAATAATTTTGAAAGTTAGTATTCTGATGTCACCGGTAGATGTCGCTCGAAGCACAACAATGCCTACGTCACGACAAATTTCACAGAGTGCGCACAGACTTGGGGTACGTTCCTTTCACCTCTCCTGGACATGTTCCAACTGTTCTGTCCTGGTTGTATCCTTCTCCAGATATCGTAAGACTTAGCAAAAGTATTGGTTTTAAGGGTTTGTAACGTTTTGTATTGAGATACTTACTTGTTTGAACTTTATTGTTACTGAAAATGTTCACGAACTGTGAAGAAAAATCTCACCATTGAACAACAAGCAAACGACAACAAATCGGATGTTGATTGCGCGAACCGTGTACGAGAAAACAAACCGAACCAAAAAGATAATGGTCACGTGGTATACCAACGTCTGTGACATTGAAATGGGAATATCCCCTCTAAAAATAGATTAGACCTTGTCTGCTCAACGGTTTTTTCTCAAAGGCCCGTGGCATTTTATGAAATACGAAAAATGCATTTTGTGGTATTACAAACACCAGGATTACCAGGATTACCAAAAAACACTTCAGGTGAATGGAAATGTATATTCTAAATAATAAACGGTAAGTAAAGTGCAATTTTATTTGTGAAAAAAAAGGGTTTAATAGCGAAAAACAACGGCGTAATGGTTAACAACTACGGTGTGTCCCTTTAAGGTTCAGGCACGTCTCTCCCACACCCAGTCTCTGGCATGGCCAGTGGTCGGGTGTGGGACAGATAATATTGTACGAGTTTATTTTGCGCAAGAATATATACCACGAGACCGCGTAGTGGTCGAGTGGTATGTTCTTTTGCAAAATAAACTCGTACAATAAATAGGAATCGAAAACAACGTATGTAAAGTTCTGTATTTATTACATACCTTCTTTTATGTTTTACAAAACCGGCTTTTAATTTAATGTCATAATAACACTTTGTTAAATCTGTGATCAAAACTCCTTTCATGGATTCATTTAACGTTAAGATTCAGCCTTGTGTAACGTTTCAAATACGATATGACGTCATTTGTAAATCATATATGACGTAAGTAAATAAAAGGCACTAACTGCAGTAAAAAGAAAAAGTGAATTTCCCATTTAAAAGTTCCGGTCCAGATTGCACGTATGTGCAATACAGGATAAATTTATTACACGTTTTCAAAAGGCCTTTATCTCTATAGTAAGATTGAATAGGTGTGTAATAAAACATGATATGGACCGAAGAAATTGATATTGACCGAGGAGTAACGGTCGAGTGGTATGTTCTTTCACAAAATAAACGAGTACAATAAATAGGAAGCGAAAACAACGTATGTGAAGTTCTGTATTTATTACATACCTTCTTTTATGTTTTACAAAAATGTTTTTTTTAATTTAACGTTATAACAACACTTTGTTAAATCTATGATCAAAACTCCTTTCATAGATTTGCTTAACATTAAGAATCATATTCTGCGGCAGCCTTGTGTAATGTTTGAAATACGATGTGACGTAATTTGTAAATCATATATGACGTCAGTAAATAAAAGGCGCTAACTGCTGTAAAAATGAAAAGGTAATTCCCCATTTAAAAGTTCCGGTCCAAATTGCACATATGTGTAATACAAAATAAATGTATTACACGGTTTGAAAATGTCTTTATCACTATAGTAAGATTGAATAGGTATGTAATAAAACATGACATTGTCCGAAATGTGGTCAATAATTGTTTCATTACATAATGTCATCCATAAGACTCGTACATTCCTGCTTTGTTTATCAGAATCGAAATACGCCAACGCTTATAATTTCCCGCAATGCGTTAAAACTGATGGGGTTTAGTGACGTCACGTAATGCTATGACGTTGTATGACACGCAGAGGAATGCCGAAATAAAGTTGAAAAATTACCAAGACAAAAAATCAAATTCGAGACATTATAACCAGCAAAAGTGTCAAAATCATATTAATAGCAAAATAAAACACAAAATGTGATAAATCTGAACATACATTTATGCTGAACAGTTACCGATTACCCCAAATGCATTTTATTTTATTTTATTAGTAACATAAAATCCCGAGAGTGCCAATTCCAACTGCATATTGATGTATCATGTACGTTTCGAAATCTGCGAGATATTCTTTACACAATTTGACGATTACTGACATTGTTTTTGTCGTATTTGTCGAATTAAACTCAGTATGACTAAAGATGTTATCTTTTTGTTGAAGGACAGCAAAGCGTTTTGTCACAAGTTTGTCTTTGTTTACATTAGAATTAGCAGTTGACTTTGCATTACGTTTCCTACTCATTAATTGGATATAATTTTGTCTGATCTTTGTTTTCATTGGTCAGGGCAATATCACTTTTGATGGATCGGTGGGATCGTCTCAGGGCAATATCACTATTTACGGAAGGTAATGTGATTTGTTTTTGATCAATAAGAATACAGATATATTTTCAGTGTGTAATAATATGTGATATGCTACTATCATCTGATAATCAAAATAATGCTACATATGCCCATGTGATTAGTATATTGAATGTGACTAAGTAGAAATGTATAGGGAAATATAAGGGTAGTTGTTTTGTTTTTTAAATTCCAGATTCTGAAATAAATAAATAAAAAATAAATAAATATATGTATATACATTCAAACCTGCCATACATTGGAATAAATAAAAGCGACCGTTTAACACCCGTTCCAGGTAATGGGTGTGCTATTGATAGTATCACAATCTTTCTCTTTCAAAAGAACAAGTAAATGTTCGTTTGTTTTCGTCTCATCCACAATGCATATGCGAGCGAATCCGTCATCTTTTTGTCTGGTTAAAATCCAATTTAAAAAAAAATCAGTGCATTGTTTGCACGATAATCGAATGTATTTTCTAAACATATATCAGTATGATCCCTGCCGTACGGTACTTACGAAAGTATGATACGTTACCCTTTTCCCTACATTCATCGCAGATCTGTTACCCATTTACTCCAATTCGGTTTTTTTTTTAAACGTGATTTCACTTCAGTTAAAACAGATTTTGACCAAAAAACATTAATTCCCATCATACTGTATAGCTTAATTCACCTTGTCATAAGAGCTGCCTAATAATTATATTCAATTTTTGACGATAAAAATGGTAGCCTGGACATGCATTTTAAAGTTAAAATCTATTCTGCTGACTGCAGTGTGATCTTAGCACAACCAGTACAATTAGCGGTACTTACGTAACTTAGGCCTACCATTAGTATCATAGAAAGACCAGTTTCGGTGAGCATAAGTATTCGGTTCCAAAGCATATCAATATTTTGTTATCCAAATAGCTATCTTCTTATTAATATTTTTACGCTTCAAATAAGCACTAAACTGGCCGCTATATAGCAAAGATTACCGCACGTGTGTCAAAAACTTAATGCGTTATGTTAGTTAAGCTGGTTGGGGTTTTGCCTGCATTTAATAGTCAACGCTTTGAGAGTAACAGACGTAGTTTCTTCTGTACAAGTCCACATAACCTACGACCAAAGGACCTCAGACGATTACCATTCAAACTGAGCTAGATCCCAGAGCTTCTCAAGCGATGAAGACAATATAGCCTACTTGTACAACACTTAGTATGGGTTTTTTCACATACACCTTTAGGCCCATACAAATTAACTCAGAATCGATTATTCCTGTATCCTAAGTTCACAGTGGCCCACCCAACCATTTAGTTTCCAGATTGCCTGCAAATGTTGGACCCAGCAACTGTCTTATACAGGGCATGTGAAAACCATATCACTGTATGTTGTCTTCCCTGACATGTCATTTCATACTATCTTGATGTTTTTCAAGTGTGATGACTTCTGCCACAAACGTCCATTCAGATTCGTTTGTTAAAAACGTTACCAGCAAGACATCATCAAGGGAAATTATCTGCTGCCCTTTGAGAATGCTTTGGGTCTTGTGCAAAAGTACTTGGGATTAGAGCATTTTCTCCTGCCCTTGGATTTCTACTACTATGACTGCAACTGGTAGCATTAACAAAAGGCATCTTATCATCTTCGGTGACTTGGATGTTGTCCTCGGGCTGACATTACTGGAGAAATCAGCCATGTTTTTATAACTTTAATAATTATTTTATAAAAATAAAGGTCTTCGTTATTTACCGAAGCTTTCATAAAGTGTCATAATTAACAGGATTATACCCAAACCCATCTATTCTAGACAGTCTTAAAATCTAGTTGCAATAAGAACTAATGACATTGCAAATCTTAATTAGACAAATACATGTTGTATGTGACGTGTGTTACCCATTACGTCACGTGTGTTTCCTTTGATGTCACGTGTGTTACAATAATGTGTGGGAAAATGGTTAATATATGTTTTTATTCATCTCTTGTGCAAGAAACCTTCACCAGATTCCAAAAGAGAATCCAGCTTGGCACCAAAATTCATCTCAGCTTTGTGCATAAAAACATTTGTACCACCACCCCTAAAACAGGCACAGTGTGCCTGAAATATAAACATAATAATTATAATGAAAAGCTGTTCATATGATTTTGGAGACCGATATTTAGTCCATTGTTGAACATCACTAATTTGGTCTAATTGCTAATAGTTGCTTTTTAATGTATGTCGATAGAGCTACGGTCTTTGTAGTGAGCATTTTTCTCGTCCACTCAAGATAATGTGAAGTAGATGAAATAGTGGGTAACAGGTTATATATTTGAATTATGCAGTACGGTTTAGTTATTTGGGGCATTTGGTCTTGCAACATAACAATAAACCACAATCAGAAACTATGTTTTGGATTTTCACCCTGACGTTGATGTTTTTGTGGACTTGCCCACATACAGCTTAACTCTAAGTACTTACCGTCGTGTTGACGCGCAGACCTGTACCAGATGTGTTGATGACGAAGAAGCCCTTGGGTCCACAAGTCCGATAATCTTCATATGTGTAACAGTCATGTGCACGCCCATAGGCAACACGATGTCCGCTGACCGTCGCGAATCTGTAGTCACTCTGGTTCACTTCTAGAGTCTGCCAAATGGTATAAATATGAAAATAATGTCCACCCTTCAAAATAATTATTATGAATGTTACATGTGCAAAAAATTAGAGTCTGTATCCTCGTAAAAAACAACAACATTATGAATGTTAAATGTGTATAAAATTATTTGAAAAAGAGTATACATGCATTGTTACGTCGTATAGAGCTCCTGCGCATAGAGCTTTTCGAGCTCTAACGCATAGAACTCCCAGGGAGCGCTATGCGTTAGGCCACAACGCATAGATCTCCCGCAAGTTCTATGGGTCGAAGGTACACATCAACTTTAAAATGGGTCTTTCACCTTGACGCATAGAGCTCCCCATTTCCGATAATAACTCGCTGTAATCAGTACAACCCTTAACATCATTATATGCGGTGTCTAAATAATCATTAAGGCTTTTCTTGCGTTGTGTACAGAAGTATCTCAACGATATCAAATTCTTGATAAATAGCTTCTTCCAGAAGCATCTTGATCAATGTCACGTGGGAAGGAAGGAAATGTTTTATTTAACGACGCACTCAACACATTTTATTTATGGTTGTATGGCGTCGGACATATGGTTAAGGATCACACAGATATTGAGAGAGGAAACCCGCTCTTGCCACTAAATGGGCTACTCGTTTTTGATTAGCAGCAAGGGATCTTTATATGCACCATTCCACAGACAGAATAACACATACCACAGCCTTTGATATACCAGTCGTGTTGCACTGGCTGGAGCGAGAAATAACCCAATGGGCCCACCGACGGGGATCGATCCCATACCGACCGAGCATCAAGCGAGCGTTTTACCACTGGGCTACGTCCCGCCCTTGTCGCGTGGGACCAACTAGGTAAAACGAAAGGGCATTTGTCTACGAATTCCAGTATAGGTGGCGCTACGACCAAACTGTACACTGCATGATCAATATCTTACAGTACGTAACATTTAGACTTCGTTGAGAATCTACTCAGTATGGAAACATAGATAATTCAAATGTCTATGATACTCTACGAATTCTAATAGCTTTTTGAAATATTGATCATGTGGTGTACCATTTTGTCGTAGCAGCGCCTATACTGGACTTCGTAGCGAAACGTATTTTGGTTTGACCTTGTTGGGCCCCAGTGAATGTGCTCCATTATTTTGTCACACAGTAGACCCCTGCATTTGTAAGAGATGGAATTCACCATGCCAGTAATCTCAAACGCATTTGTCATCTCGTAGAGAAAATCCTTTTTAATCGGGACACCGATCTCTCGGGCCATAATTTAATTAAGATGTTAAGCCAAAGATAACTTTTAACCTACATTGTTGAGAGGCAAATGATCGCAGACGAAAGTGTAGAACATAGGTGATGACGATTGTGACGACGATGATGATGATGATCATAATGATGATGATAATTGATGATGATGATGATGATGATGACGTTCATAACGATGGTGATTTGTTGTTTTTGATGATGTTGATTGCGGAATAAAGGTGTAGAACTTAAAGTACAAACCAATAGTCAGTAGTTTATGTTGGAGTAGTTGATATTTGATAACAGGGGAGCTGAATGCGGGACGATCGGGCATATTGACGCATTGAGCTCCTCGGAAGTGCTATAGGACAGGAGCTCTATGCGAATCTTTAACGACGCATACAGCTCCTCGGGGAGCTCTATGCGTCACGAGCTCTATGCGGCGTTACAATGCATCCAGTTTTCAAATATTGAAAAAGTATGACCAATGGTAAATGTGTATACAATTAGAAAAAGCGTCATCGGAGTTAGAGGAGGAAGGAAGATTATTTGCACCACCTATAAAAGGTAGTAATTAAAATAGTTTAGCTTATACTTACTCACAAAATCAAATCGAATGCATTCTCCCCAGTTTGGTACTATAAACAATTCTAATAAGTAGCAGTTAGATTACATTTAAATTGCAAGAAGTTGTTTCAAAACGTATTTAACGAACAAAGACTATTTGGATACGTTTATAAACAACGAGTTGTCATATATTGTATTCATATATTTTTATATACATGTGTATTCTTGAATATCAGGTTAAAAAGAAATTCAAACGTCTTTTCCATCTACAACGTATTGCTATATGGTTTTTAACGTTTAGTCTCTGGCTTAAGTACTGGTAATACCACCTTGGAGAAAATAACGTTTTATCCAAAATCAACACCTATTTCCAAATTTTAAGATAATACATTGCACTCCACCAGAAACCCACCCCACCCACGACCATTTTGTTGACATCTTCCGACGCCAATGATACGAAATCGTCACGACCAACCTCTGTATTGATTCTAATCTTGGAAAACTCCGAAGATCCGACATCTGCAGGATTCACGCTCTCTGTTTCTTCCTTGCATAATACATTGCTCAAGTCAGGGGACACGCCAATGTTTACAACAGATAGGCTGAGGTACTCCCTGGGGTTCTCAGACATGTTGTCACAGTACACCTGCAACCCTTCGCCGCTGAGGATCTTGGGATACAAGGTGTACTCTCCATCTCCAGCGTTAGGATCCATGGCCCTGACATCCGAACATGTCCGCAACCCAGCTGAAATGTGAAAGAACAGTTCAGATGAAATTTTAATATAAACGTTACGTTTTTAAAACTTGAGAATTAAACAGTTCTATCAAATAAGAGTACATAAGGTTGGAGTAGATATGTAAACAGATTATTGAACTAGTATTAAAGTTTGTTTTATTTAACGACACCACTAGAGCACATTGATTTATTAATCATCGATATATTAATCATGGAGATCAAACATTTTGTAATTTTGACATATGATCTTTGGCAGGAAACCCGCTACATTTTTGTTTCCATTAGTAGCAAGAGAGTTTTTATATGAATCATCCACAGACAACACAGCACATACCACGGCCTTTGATATACCAGTCGTGGTGCATTGGCTGAAACGAGAAATAGCTCAATGGGTCCACCGATGGGGATCGATCCTAGACAGACCATGCATAAAGCGATCGCTTACTACTGGGCTCCGGCGAACTGCACATTTATGTGTGTGTAGTAGGGTCAAAATATGAAATAAATGGGTAAACCCCAATTTTGTTTCCTAGAAAACGTGTTATGGTGTTTTCCTGTAATATTTGGTCCAGAGAACAACATACCGGAAGTAGGTCGAAATAGGACTATCACAAAGGGTCTAAATTTGATGTCAAAACAAGATGGCCGCCTCTGTTAAAAAGTGCCTTATATTTGCTCATATCCTATCAATATCCTATCAATGTAACTGTTTTTACCCATTTATGTGTGGAAATAAACTCTTCAAACCAGTATATCAATGAATTCATCATTCTATAGTATTGCCCAGTGTACCCAAGTGACATCATGACGTCATCAATGATATCATGACGGAGCTTTTCATTATTTCAAGTTTTGTGGCAAATTAAAGATTGTTATTAAATTGTGTGTAGGAAACTCCAGTCATGCCAGTAAAACAGTAAGCAGGTGGGTGCATTAGCATCTTTTCCCCAGGTGAGGCAGTCCATAAGTGTAGTGCTGCCATCTACAAATATCTCTTCTCCAGAATAAAACAAAAGATTCCAATCAGATTCACATTTCTCCACATTTTACCTAAGGTCGACGACAGTCACTTTTCACACCCTTGTTTTGGGTCCGTACACAGCATATGGCAATCAGTATTTGAAGTCTAAATTTCTAACACACTACGGGGATTCTACATTTGTGGCTGAGGGTGAGGGACTACATGATATTGTGACTTTTCGAGAAAAAACAAGTACAATTCTGCGGGACTACTTTAAGAACCCAAACAAGGATGATGAGGAAGCCCAGAAGAGAGCAATAATAGAAACTGCGGCGAAGCTCATCAAAAGGGGTATCAAGACTGTTATAACGCCTATCAGGAGTGAGTATCCCAAAGCCATAGACCTGAAATCGGAGTCCACTCTTGAGTATGTTCCCCAGAGCTTGCGTTACATGCTTCAGAATCTTCTTGTCGGAAAGGACACTCGGAGGAAAGAAACGAGTATAGGCCACTCAATCATTCAGGCAGTACGTCCAAGGAGAGTTATAGCCCCGCTACAGCTAGGACTTGCAGCACAAATGCACCACCACTTTGGATCTAGATTCCTTATAGACAGTCTTTCTGTAATGGGTTATTGCGCATCATATTCCTAAGTACAGCGATTTGAAGAAAACGCTGTGTCTTCAGTTGCTCCAGATATTTTAGGTGGTCAAACAGCCATAAGCGACATGATGCTGTTATTCGCCGCAGATAATGTGGACCACAACATTGAGACTCTTTGATGGGAAGGGTACATTCCATGGCATGGGAATTATTGCCGCTGTAACTCCTGGAAGTCAAGTCAGCTACACAATTCTTAGGCAGAAATTGTGTGAACTAAACGTCATGAATAAGACTAAAATTCCAATTAAAGAATACTGCTTCTCAAAGCACATCCGCTGCAGCATCAAATTCCAACCACTACCATTGCTGAATAATGATGACCATAAAATTGATCTGCTTTGGGAGATGTCCTTCAGGTTTCATGTACAATGCCCAAATTGGCAAGGAATGATGCACACGCTGACCAGTGAGCGTGGTCACCCAGGACAATCATCTGTGCTGTTCCTGCCAATGATTGATATGTACCCTGGAGACAGGACGTGCATCCTGTCCACTCTTGAGTTCATATGCAAGCTCGCGTCAAAGCACAACATTTCACCTGTAGTCACTTAGACAATAGCCCAGTAAAAGATGCTGTCTTGTTACTCGGGAGATTCCATACACTAATGAACCTGTTGGGTGCTATTGGGACATCGATGGAATGCAGACATACTGGAGGCAATCAATGTGGAAAATGCAGTCGTACACATGATGACTGGAAAGGCTGTGCAGTGTGCGCTTCGTGAACATCATCTAGTTGACCAGTGTCTCACCAACCAAATCATCTCCAAGATCATTGAAAGTGAACCAGGATTTGAGAGCCTCATACAGGAACTTGAGGAATTATACTGTCAAGCAGAGAAAGGTGAAATAGATGTTGACAGAGTGATTGGATGTGATTGTATGGACAAGTTTGTTTGTGTAGTAACCTCAAAAAAGGCTGAATTGTCTGCCAATTCCAAAACAAGCAAACTGATCGCACGGGATCATGGCAAATGCATCTCCATGCTGTCTCGGATTGTTTGCCTATATTTGCCTCCGCGGGTCACCCAAATTACCTCAAGTCTGCCTATCTGTATCTCCAAAAGATGACGTCTTTGGAGATTGAAAACCCAGAAGTGTTTCAGAAATTCATGCTTGGATACCATGTCATCCGACGAAGCAACAAATTCGGGGCTGGTCTTGGATGTGACTTGGTAATTGAACAGACTCTTATGAGGTTACTCAAAAATACAGGGGGTTTAACAAGGGGTAGTGGGATGTCAGAACACCAAAGGGCCATCTGGACAATGTCTTCTCCCGTATCATGTACGTACAACTATGCCATGCAGGAATGTTGTGACATGCAGTATACAACTAGCGAACAGCACAAAGAAGCAACTGCTGCAAGAATAGTCAGGGATATAAAGAGGATCTGACCAAACTTGACACAATGCTTGGACTCTATACCCCATTCTCAGATGAAACGACATTGCTGAACATTATAACAGGGATAAACGCTGATGGCGACGTAAACGTGCTTGACCTTTTCACTGTTGGCAGTGACACTGTTAGCAAAATGGAAAGTCCGTTGATATTTTCGTATTCACACAAACGCAACACTAAAGTGAAGACATTGGCGTCAGCAAGGGCTGTCAAGGTTGTTGGAAGACAGAACTATTGATCCAGCACTACGAAAGCCAGACAAATCCGCACTTATTGAGGCTATACGTAACCATGCTATTTCTGTGGATGATGCTGTCCTTCAGTCTATTCCTAAGACTGCGCACTACGTCTTAGATGGGGGTTCCCTCCTACATCGGCTGAAATGGACTGAAGGGAGTATGTACAGTTCAATTGCTGATGTTTACGCATCTTTTACAACAGAACTGTATGGAAAAGCAACTGTGGTCTTTGACGGATATGGAGGAACCAGCACAAAACACCCACCAGCGACGAAAGACAACAACTGTGAAAAAATACTGTCAATATTACAGAGACAACTAAATTTGTGGAGAAGGATAAAAAGTCACTAATTGACATGATTACGGTGCGCCTGAGGTAAAAAGACTGCCATGTTGTACAGGAAGAGGGGGAAGCAGACTTGGATATAGTGAAAGCAGCTATCGCTATGTCTACTATCAAATCAACCACCCTTATTGGAGAAGATACAGATCTCCTCATATTGCTTCTGTACCATGGGCAAATAGACAGTAAGGAACTCTACTTTCGTTCAAACAAAGGGAAACCAAATGTGTACAATATCAAAGTTTTGAAGAAGTTAATCGGGGATGATATCTGCACAGATTTGTTGCTTGTCCATGCATTCACTGGGTGTGACACTACATCTATTATCTTTGGTGTTGGGGAAAACAATCAGCGTTTCAAAAAGTCATTAAGGGTGATTCTGTCTTGCGTACCTGTTTAAAGAATTTTTTGTGCTCCAAACACAGATCAAGTTACTGTAGAAAGTGCTGGGTGTAAGGCAATGGTGTCTTTGTTTAATGGGACAAAGTCTGAATCTCTAGTATCATTGCGGTAGAGTTACCTCTGCAAAAAAGGTGGCGACAGCAAAGGCATTTGTAACACCAGAGCGATTGCCCACCACAACCTCAGCTACAAAATAGCACGCACAGCGAAGCTACCTTCAAGTCATGCAATGGACGGGCCACAGTGACAACATGGACCCTGCAAAATGGGGTTGGGATATTCAAGAGGACAATTTCACACCAGTAATGATGGACAATAACCCTGCTCCTGACATCCTGCTAAAAATGATTCACTGCAACTGCTCGGCTGGATACAACACGCTTAGATGTAGTTGTATGAAGTACGGACTTGAGTGCACCGGGGCTTGTAGACTTTTCCAGGATGGCAATTGTGAAAATATGAAACATGTACCCATTTTAGTTGAAAATGAGGACTGATAATATTTTGACTAGTTTGTGAAGCAGTAAGTAATAGTTCCCCACATGGAATGACATCCTGGGTACCAACTAATTAAGAAAAGGTGGGCATTGGTTTTATATGCGTACGAGACTGTGTGTTAAAAGAGGGTGGTTGTGGCATCAGCATCTTGGCGTCATCAGTGATTTGATGATGCCATCTCACTCAGATATACAGGACAAAAACTATTTCAATTTAATTTCATGTGAATCTCAGTTTCATAAATTGGAATTTACCATCAGATTACAAGAAATTAGGTCGTCACGTCATGTCATGACGTCATGACATAACTTAGAGACACTTCTGTCAATGGCAGGACTTTTAAGGTAATAAGCTTTATGAATAATTTTCACTTTTAAAGTGGTCTAGTACTGCTTGTTTCAAAAGATATGTGAAGATATTAGGATTTTTGGTCAAATGGCGGCCATTTTGTTTGACGTCATATTTAGACCCTTTGCGGTTCTCATATTTTGGCCTACTTTTGATATGCTGTTCTCTGGACAAAATATTACCAAAACACACCATAAAATGTTTTCTAGGAATGTTTTTGGGGTTAGTCTGCATTATGATCCTACTAGTGTATGTGTGTGTGTGCGTGTGTCACTGTGTGTGCGTGTGCATGTGTGCGTGTGTCACTGTGTGTGTGTCACTGTGTAAGATTTTAGAACTGTAACTTTTCCAAGAACAGACAGTTTTCTAATTCACCAGATTAGATTCTGCATTTCTATAATTTTTTAGTTATAATTATATTCTATAATGTCATCTAAGTTAAGTGTAAAATTAATACCAAGTAGACTGAATGTATCTTTACCCCATTCTAACTTCCATCGCACATGATGATATACATATACAATATTTTTTACTGCCTATCCAAATGGCCTTAGACTTGGTGTAATTGATTTTTAAGCCAGAAATATCTGAATAGTAATCAAGTAAAAGCATTGTATTTTTCAGAGACTGGGACGTCCCGTCAAGAATAAAAGTAGTATCATCTGCGTATTGTATTAGTCTGTATTCCTCCCCATCAATAGAAACACCTTTTATATATTTGTCATTTCTAACTAAAATTGAAAGAATTTCAGCACAAATTAAACAAATATACGGAGAGAGAGGATCTCCTTGTCTGCATCCTTTTTCAAGTTTAAATGTTTCTGATATGTGACCATTTTGTATTACGTAGGACATAGAATTTTTATATCAAGTTTTTATCTATCTTTTTATTGAGGAGTCAAAGTTAAATCTATGTAATGCATTTTCTATAAAGGACCACGAGGCTGAGTCAAATGCTTTTTCAAAGTCTATTAATAATAAAAGACCAGGTATAGAATGTGTTTCTGTATACTGCATGATGTCATACGCTAAACGAATGTTTTCTCCAATGTATCTATCTTTTATAAAACCTGTTTGATCATTATTTATAATTTTATACAAGACTGTTTTAATTCTGTTAGCTATACAACCAGTGGCTATTTTGTAAATACAATACAAAAGTATTATAGGTCTCCAATTGTTTAGAAACTGCTTAGGCTTATTTGGTTTTGGAATACACGTTATAATTCCTAATTTTTTAACAACAGACATTTCGCCTACACTGTAGCTGTAATTAATTGCTCAAACTATAAAATGTCCTAGATCCACCCAGAAAAATTTGAAGAACTCTACTATAAACCCATCTGAGCCAGGACTTTTGTCGTTTTTCATATTTTTAAGGAAGTTAAAAGCTTCCGAATAAGTAATTTATACAAGACGGTTTAAAGATGAGTACAAGCATAGTTCAGGTGCAAATTATGTCTTTACAGCTTTCAATTTAATATGTTCCTATTCTTTATATTTAATATCTCCCTGTTCTTTATATTTGAAATCTCCCTGTTCTTTATATTTAATATATTCCTGTTCTTTACATTTAATATCTCTCTGTTCTTTATATTTAATATGTTCCTATTCTTTATATTTCATATGTCCCTATGTTTTATATTTAATATGTCTCTGTTCTTTATATATAATATCTTCATTTTCTTAATATTTAAAATTTTCCTGTTCTTGATATTTAATATGTTCCAGTTCTTTTCATTTAATATGTCCTTTCTCTTTGCTTTTAATATGTTCCAGTTCTTTATATTTAACATGTCCCTGTTCTCTCTTTGTGATATATCCCTGTTCTTTGTATGGAATATGTTCCAGTTCTTTATATTTGATGTCCCTGTTCTTTATATATATCTCCCTTTTCTTTATATTTTATATGTTCCAGTTCTTTATATTTAATATCGCCCTTCTCGTTACATTTAATATCTCCCTGTTCTTTAAATTTAATATCTCCCTTTTCTTTATATTTATATGTTCCAGTTCTTTATATTTAATATCATCCTATTCTTTATATTTAATATCTTCCTGTTGTTTACATTTAATATCTCTCTGTACTTTATATTTAATATGTCCTTATTCGTTATATTTAATATCGCCCTATTCTTTATATTTAATATCTTCCTGTTGTTTACATTTAATATCTCTCTGTTCTTTATATTTAATATGTCCCTATTCTTTATATTTAATATCTCCCTGTTATTTATAATTAATATCTCGCTGTTGTTTATATTTAATATGTCCCTGTGTTTTATATTTAATATGTCCCTGTTCTTTATATATAATATTTTCCTTTTCTTTATAATATCTCCCTGTTCTTTATATTTTATATGTTCCAGTTCTTTATATTTAATATCGTCCTATTCTTTATATTTAATATCTCCTTGTTCTTTATATTTTATATGTTCCAGTTCTTTATATTTAATATCGCCCTGCTCGTTACATTTAATATATTCCTGTTCTTTACATTTAATATCTCCCTGTTCTTTAAATTTTATATGTTCCAGTTATTTATATTTAATATCGCCCAATTCTTTATATTTAATATCTCCCTGTTCTTTATATTTTATATGTTCCAGTTTTTATATTTAATATCGCCCTGCTCGTTACATTTAATATCTTCAAGTTCTTTGCATTTAATATCTCTCTGTTCTTTAAATTTAATATCTCCCTGTTCTTTATATTTATACGTTCCAGTTCTTTATATTTAATATGTCCCTGTTCTTTATATATAATATTTTCCTTTTCTTTATAATATCTCCCTGTTCTTTATATTTTATATGTTCCAGTTCTTTATATTTAATATCGTCCTATTCTTTATATTTAATATCTCCTTGTTCTTTATATTTTATATGTTCCAGTTCTTTATATTTAATATCGCCCTGCTCGTTACATTTAATATATTCCTGTTCTTTACATTTAATATCTCCCTGTTCTTTAAATTTTATATGTTCCAGTTATTTATATTTAATATCGCCCTTCTCGTTACATTTAATATCTCCCTGTTCTTTAAATTTAATATCTCCCTGTTCTTTATATTTATATGTTCCAGTTCTTTATATTTAATATCATCCTATTCTTTATATTTAATATCTTCCTGTTGTTTACATTTAATATCTCTCTGTACTTTATATTTAATATGTCCCTATTCGTTATATTTAATATCGCCCTATTCTTTATATTTAATATCTTCCTGTTGTTTACATTTAATATCTCTCTGTTCTTTATATTTAATATGTCCCTATTCTTTATATTTAATATCTCCCTGTTATTTATAATTAATATCTCGCTGTTGTTTATATTTAATATGTCCCTGTGTTTTATATTTAATATGTCCCTGTTCTTTATATATAATATTTTCCTTTTCATATAATATTTTCCTTTTCTTTATAATATCTCCCTGTTCTTTATATTTTATATGTTCCAGTTCTTTATATTTAATATCGTCCTATTCTTTATATTTAATATCTCCTTGTTCTTTATATTTTATATGTTCCAGTTCTTTATATTTAATATCGCCCTGCTCGTTACATTTAATATATTCCTGTTCTTTACATTTAATATCTCCCTGTTCTTTAAATTTTATATGTTCCAGTTATTTATATTTAATATCGCCCTTCTCGTTACATTTAATATCTCCCTGTTCTTTAAATTTAATATCTCCCTGTTCTTTATATTTATATGTTCCAGTTCTTTATATTTAATATCATCCTATTCTTTATATTTAATATCTTCCTGTTGTTTACATTTAATATCTCTCTGTACTTTATATTTAATATGTCCCTATTCGTTATATTTAATATCGCCCTATTGTTTATATTTAATATCTTCCTGTTGTTTACATTTAATATCTCTCTGTTCTTTATATTTAATATGTCCCCATTCTTTATATTTAATATCTCCCTGTTATTTATAATTAATATCTCGCTGTTGTTTATATTTAATATGTCCCTGTGTTTTATATTTAATATGTCCCTGTTCTTTATATATAATATTTTCCTTTTCATATAATATTTTCCTTTTCTTTATAATATCTCCCTGTTCTTTATATTTTATATGTTCCAGTTCTTTATATTTAATATCGTCCTATTCTTTATATTTAATATCGCCTTGTTCTTTATATTTTATATGTTCCAGTTCTTTATATTTAATATCGCCCTGCTCGTTACATTTAATATATTCCTGTTCTTTACATTTAATATCTCCCTGTTCTTTAAATTTTATATGTTCCAGTTATTTATATTTAATATCGCCCAATTCTTTATATTTAATATCTCCCTGTTCTTTATATTTTATATGTTCCAGTTTTTATATTTAATATCGCCCTGCTCGTTACATTTAATATCTTCCAGTTCTTTGCATTTAATATCTCTCTGTTCTTTAAATTTAATATCTCCCTGTTCTTTATATTTATACGTTCCAGTTCTTTATATTTAATATCGCCCTATTCTTTATATTTAATATCTTCCTGTTCTTTACATTTAATATCTCTCTGTTCTATAAATTTAATATCTCCCTATTCTTTATACTTAATATCTCCTTGTTATTTATAATTAATATCTCGCTGTTCTTTATATTTAATATGTCCCTGTTCTTTATATATAATATCTTCCTTTTCTTTATATTTAATATGTCCCTATTCTTTATATTTAATATCTCCGTGTTCTTTATATTTAATATGTCCCTATGTTTTATATTTAATATGTCTGTTCTTTATATATAATATCTTCATTTTCTTTATATTTAATATCTTCCTGTTCTTTATATTTAATATCTTCCTGTTCTTTATATTTAATATGTTCCAGTTCTTTTCATTTAATATGTTCCAGTTCTTTATATTTAACATGTCCCTGTTCTCTCTATGTGATATATCCCTGTTCTTTATACGGAATATGTTCCAGTTCTTTATATTTGATGTCCCTGTTCTTTATATGCAATATATCCCTGTTCTTTGTATTTAATATCTCTCTATTATTTATATTTAATATATTTCAGTACTTTATATTTAATATCTCTCTTATCTTTATATTTAATATCTGCCTGTTCTTTATATTTAATATCTTCCAGTTATTTATATTTAATATCTCTCTATTATTTATATTTAATATCTCCCTGTTCTTTATATTTAATATGTCTATTTTTTATACTTAATATTTCCCTGTTCTTTATATTTTATATCGCCCTATTCTTTATATTTAATATCTTCCTGTTGTTTACATTTAATATCTCTCTGTTCTTTATATTTAATATGTCCCTATTCTTTATATTTAATATCTCCCTGTTATTTACAATTAATATCTCGCTGTTTTTTATATTTAATATGTCCCTGTGTTTATATTTAATATGTCCCTGTTCTTTATATATAATATCTTCCTTTTCTTTATATTTAATATGTCTCTATTTTTTTATATTTAATATCTCCCTGTTCTTTATATTTTATATGTTCCAGTTCTTTATATTTAATATCGCCCTATTCTTTATATTTAATATCTCCTTGTTCTTTATATTTTATATGTTCCAGTTCTTTGTATTTAATCGCCTTGCTCGTTACATTTAATATATTCCTGTTCTTTACATTTAATATCTCCCTGTGCTTTATATTTTATAAGTTACAGTTATTTGTATTTAATATGTTCCAATTATGTATATTTAATACCGCTCTGTTCTTTATATTTAATATATCCTTGTTCTTTATATTTAATATGTTACAGTTATTGATATTTAATATGTTCTTGTTCTTTATATTTAGGGACGGGACATAGCCCTTTGTTAAAGTGCTCAACTGATGTGCGGTTGGTCTAGGATCGATCCCCTTCTGTATGCCCGTTGGGCTATTTCTCGTTCCAGCTAGTGCACCACGACTGGTATATCAAAGGCTGTTGTATGTGTTATCCTGTCTGTATGATGGTGCATATAAAAAATCCATTGCTACTAACGAAAACAATTTAGCGGGCTTCCTCTCTAAGTCTATATGTCAAAACTACCAAATGTTTGACATCCAATAGCCGATGATTAATAAATCAATGTGCTCTAGCGGTGTTGTTAAACAAACCAAACTTTATATTTAATATGTTGATGTTCTTTATATTTAATATGTCCCTGTTCTTTATATTTAATATTGCCCTGTTCTTTATATTTAATGTGTCCCTGTTCTTTATGTTTAATATGTCTTTGTTCTTTAGATTTAATATTGTGACAAAATCCCCACCGTCGTTGTTACCTGGTGTGAGATTCGTGTCGAGCGGTGGCCACTGTAACTTATAAACTCTTTCCCCAATATTTGTACTCTCTTTATTATGTAGTATTTGTCTCTTTCCTATACTATATTTCTTTAATCTGTATTCTGTATTTCTTTCTTGTACATGACCTCTCTACCCTAATCTATATTTATTTGCTGTACTATATCTCTTTAATCTGTTTACTTACAGTCGCCTTAATTCACAACACAGGTTGTCAACAACAAATAATTTAATAAATTTGAGAAATGTATTCTCAAATTGGTAGATAGGAGGCACACAAAGTGCAAGATAAATAAATAGTAATTATTACAGTAACTGTCCTGTAATATGAAGAAATTAAATGGAAGAAGAACAAAGTCAGGTAGAGTTAAACTTAAAGGGACATACCCTAGTTTCAACCTGTGAACATTAACACTGAGTTTAGTTAATCTACAAACCTGTAACACATTTGAATAAAGTTACAATTGAGTGAAACATGAGTCTGTGACTTTAAAATGGTGAAATACCCTCTAAAATTAATTATAACTGAACTCCATAGCTGTTACTTCTCAGACGCACGTGCGTTTTTAAAAATATGAGAAATGCATTTTGTGATATTAAAAAGACTTGGATGACCAAAAACACTTCGCATGTACGGAAATGGATAATTTAAACAATAAAATCTAAGTAAGGTATGATTTCAGTTATTAAAAACGGCTCTAATAGTAAACAAAATGCCTTAGTGTTTAAAAACTAGGGTATGTCCCTTTAAGAAATGTATTCTAAATAGAAGTATAATAATCACAATTGATTAACTACACAAAATACATCAATTTTGTAGTTAGAATTGAATTGTGATTTCATTATTAACTTTCTAATTACTTGTATAGTTCATTTATTTATACTTATTTACACAATTCTAAGTTTTATCCTACCCCGTCACTCAGTAAGTCAACTGTCACTACGTCAAGGAGGAGGACCGTGAACCTAACGCTGTGAAAATCTGTAATCTTTAAATACTTTATTTTTATCTGTTCTGTGTATATGTGCTGTATCTGTGTGATAATATTTCTTTATTTGCTATTACTTTGAAGCTCTTTAGTTTTAATTTCTGTAAATCTTTATGGTCCGAGCGACTGAACGCTAACCGTCGTGACGTCGCCCTTTTTATACCCCGTATCAACCCCTTATCTTATTTGGGCAAAAACGTCGGATAAAAATAGGAATATTCCATATAAGGTGATAAAGGTCACGATAAAAATAACGATCCCTCGAATAATATGCAAAGAAGGTCACGTTATAAATAGCGCACACTATATAAGGCAAATAAAGTCCAGTTAAAAATAGCACTAAGTCGTAAATGCCAGAAATTAGTAATTAATAAATACAACAAACTAATATTTAAGGAAACCACTATTTTTCTAATAACTTCTGTATACTAGCATATTTAAATAATATCCTAAATTATCTAAACAATAGTTTGTTTACAGCCTAATTAATGTAGCAACAGGCTGAAAATCGTTCCATGTGTAAAGTTCAAACATGGCGGTTTCCATGCAAATAAAATTGTGCTATTTTCACAGCTTCAACTGGCTAGAAATGGTAAACACAGTAACGACAGGTAGTGACTCATATAATATGTTTCAATTACATAAAAATTCTATACTTTTTCTTAAATAGTAAGAGTAATAATGACATAGAATATTTTAATATTTTCTTTGAAAAACGATCTCCGAGCCGCTAGTCTGCGGTCCGTCAAATAACCGTGAAGGCCCGTAACGGAGACTTCGTCACCAAACATTAACATTATAATTACTAAAAATCCACATTTTGTTACAATATGTCCCTGTTCTTTACATTTAATATGTGACTTTTCTTTATATTTAATATCTCCCTGTTCTTTATATTTAATAAGTCCCTGTTCTTTATAATTAATGATAATGCAAGGCGAGTACCTTCATTGGGGTTAAGGGTGAGTTTGAGATCCCTGTCTGCCTTACACCCTCCACACCAGCCGCCACACAGCAAGTTGACTATCTCCCCTTCGTCAGACTTCTTCACCTCGGCATACGGGTTCCATCCCTTTGCTTCCCACCGAGTCTGGAAACCAGCATAAAATAATATCAAGCTTAAAACTAGTTGTACATGCAAAACTATCACTACCCACATGTATTGGTATTTCCTCACAAGACCCTCACAGAATTTAGTTTTCTGGTTCCAACCGGATCATCTATAGTTTGTGTTATCTCTCATGGACGTCATGATACTCCTGAATCCTTGGTAACGTCCAGTCAGTGGAGTGTAATGGAACAGATTTACAACAGAAGCATAATCTTCTATTTCTAATACCGCCATCATCCACCGGTCTGTTCTAAGATAGAAGGAAAGAGAGACAGAGAGTGAGAAACAGGCAGACGGAGAGAGAGAGAGAGAGAGAGAGAGAGAGAGAGAGAGAGAGAGAGAGAGAGACAGAGACAGAGAGAGACAGAGGGTGGGGGAGCTGAGAGACAGAGAGGGAAAGAGACAAAGAGACAAAATGATACAGACAGAGAGATTATCCAACAGTAGATTAGACTGGCAGACGGCACTGGACTGAACACTACTCTATGAATGACGATACAAGATATAGAAACCTGCAATTTACCTGTTTGTCGATGACGAGTCCTGTTCCAGCCGTATTGATGGTGAACGTTCCCTTGATTCCACACTTGGCTTTGTGTCCGCCGTAGTGGATGGAGTAGCAGTCCTTGGCTTCTCCATACGGAACCGGAACTCCCTCTGTGTCAGCGAACGTGTAATCTGTCGGGTCTATGACCATCGTCTGCGACAGACACAATAAGAGGTTATAATATTAATTAAAATAAGCACCAACATTATCCTGTAATTATTAGCCCCAGCTTCATGAATGTCATATTGAAGGACGTGAACAATTGCATTCAAATTAGGGTAGTGGATCGGCGGCAAGGCATAAATTCCATTTTAATTGTTCGCAGTCCGTATAAGTATACGTAATCTGTGTTGGCGTAATGCGTATTCTATACGTCAATTCTTTTGTTTTCAAGCGGGGTTTTTTTATGCGTCATTTAGCTGATACCTATATTATCTGTATTACCACGTTGTTCACAATGTTTCTTGTTGGAAAGGAAAAATAAGAACCAATAGGCCAACTTCTGTTATTGAGTTTAACATTCTGGTATATGTATTACAAACCTCAATGTTTACTCTAATCTTGTTGAAAATGCTCTGTCCTGTTTTCTCTGGTGATTCCGCCTTGGTCTCACCACGGCAGTTCTTGTTCGCTAGGTTGGGATACACTCCCTTGTTTGGGGTTTTCAGGGTCACGTATTCCCGGGGCGTCCCGACCATGTCGTGACAGTATACTCTCACCCTCCTTGCACCAACGGCGTCAGGATACACGTCGTATTCCCCGTCCCCAGCGGCGGGTTCGTTCAACTTGACGTCTCTGCACGTGCCAGGCTTCATTGACACTGTATAATGACAGAAGTCAATGATATACATGTAGTGGCTAAAATTGTATTCGAGTAAAATAGACACCTACCGATAAACGTGTATTATCTAATGGTGACAGTAATACACCAAAATAATATAACATAAAACAATTAGAGTTTTCAATACCGTATCTCTGTACAAAATTGATTCTATATAGATAGATAACTAGTTTAACGTGTTCATATACCACTAGGGTTTCGAACACGCCCATCCAGAGTCCGACCTCCGATAAGTGTGTGTGGGGGGGGGGGGGGGGGGGGGGTAGAGTTGAAAATGGGCAGAATTTTGAAAATAGCAATTAGTAAAAAAGTTAATAGAATTGTTTTTAAATTAAATAAAAAGTTACAAGCCAAAAATAAAAAAGCCGAATATTTATATAATTTGGAGCATTTTAGGACAGTCCAAAAATAAATAAGAGAAAGAAGAGAGGATTGGACTATTTAATAAAATTTAAAAAAACGAAAGTAATTTCGACATAAAATTTTGAACGGAGGTCTAAAAGTTTAATGTCCATCTAGGAGGGTATAGTCCAGTCGTCATGGGTTGGTATAGCGGTGCGGACGGGCCCGACTAGTAAAGTCTAGAAAAGAGTAGTAGGGGCCGACCCCGCTTCCTATTTCTTCTTAGAGTGAGGCGATCAATCTTCCAGTGCTGCTAGGACAGGCTCGGACATGTAGAGACTAACCGCGAACAACTGTGGGGTTCTGCAGAATTGATTCTAACAGAAATTATTATAGAGTCATATAAATATTCAGTCATGTCGGGTTTTTTTGCCTATAAAGGAGAGTTGTCCTTGACCACCGCATCACACTACAAAACCTAGCATAGCACCGCATCTGATCGAACAGTATATATTCGCATTTACGTGTCGTGTGATAAAGCTTACCAGTATTGTCTCCGTTAGTAACACAGCCACAGCAATACCCACTGCACCGTACCACCTCACATAGCAACTCGCATAACACCAGACCGCACCGCACCGCACCGCATAGCACACTCGCATTTGCATGTGGTCTGATAAAGCCTACCAGTATATGTTTGGGCACAGACACCGGACACAGCCATCGCACAGCATCGGGAGGGGGTGGGGGACGTGGCGTAGCCCAGTGGTACAGCGCTCGCTCAATGCGCGGTCGGTGTGGGATCGATCCCTGTCGGTGTGCCCATTGGGCTAAAAGATTTGTTGCTGCTAATCGAAAAGAGTAGGCCATGAAGTGGCGACAGCGGGTTTCCTCTCTCAATAGCTGTGTGGTCCTTAACCATATAACCGTAAATAAAAATGTGTTGAGTGCGTTGTTAAATAAAATATTTCTTTCGCGCTGCATCGCATTTCACCGCATAGCACAGTCGTCTTTACGTGTTTAACGACACCACTAGAGTACATTGATTTATTAATCACCGACTATTGGATGTCAAATATTTGGTAATTTCAACATATAATCTTAGAGAGGAAACCCGCCACATTTTTTCCATTAGTAGCAAGAAATATTTTATATGCACCATCCCACAGACAAGATAACACGTAGCACAGCCTTTGATATACCAGTCGTGGTGCACTGGCTGGAACGAGAAATAGCCCAATAGGCTCATCGATGGGGATCGATCCTATACCGACTGCTTTTTGGTCTGATAAAGCCTAAGAGTATCTGTTTAGGCTCTCAGATGGATTCGTCAGTAACACAGCCACCACACCGCGCACCGAATTACATCGCATTTCACCGCATAGCAAACTCGCATTTACGATTGGTCTAATAAAACCTACCAGTATCGTACCGCACCGCATGGCTCACTCGCATTTATGAGTGGTCTAAAATAAAGCCTACCAGTATCGGTTTGGACTGTCAGACGGATGTCTCCATCAGGGACACACCCACCGCACCACCCACCGCACGTGAGATCTATCACAGCGCCGTCGTCGGATCTGTGCCATGTTGCATACGGTCTCCATCCCACGGGGTTCCAGCGGAGCTGAAATTAATTACTTTCATTGTAGTTCGAGTTTCATGCTTATTATATTCATACTTATATTAAAGTAACGGACCCTAGTTTTTAAACAGTGGCTTGATTTTCACTATTTGGGCTGAGTTTCTTTAATAATTGAAATCGGGCATTACTTAAATTTTAACGTTTAGAACATCCATCCTGGTGTTTGTAAGATCACGAAATACATTTTTCATAGGTCTGCAAAAAAACAACAACTTTGTGTTTGTTTTTACGAGTTCAAATTAGCGTCGTCTGCGATTTTAATGTACCCACTGGCGTAGTTAGGATTTTGTTTGTTTTCGGGACGGGGAGAGGGGTGGTTGAGTTGGTGGTCGTCGTCAATGCTTGTACCCTGTCCTGGACCTACACCGGAGTGTCTCGACTGTCAATGACGTAACCATACGCACCGGTGGCTGATTGTTTACGGACATAATAACGTGTCGCTACCTTTAGGTAGCACTAAACCAAATAATTTCCGGCTGGGTCAAAGTTGGAGGTGCACCGGACTTTTGATAGAAAAATTAACACCGTAAGTCCTGTGATTGGTTAAAAATGTGAGTGTGTTGGTTGTAAAAAAAAAATTAGTTTCATCTGGGCTAAAAATGTATGCTATTTTATTTCATCTAGTACCACTGTGTCAAGTAGCCTTGTGCTTGGAACATGTATGGGGTACCTGTAAAAAAAAAACCGTACTTATCTGGTTTTACCGAAAATGAGCCATGAAAGGTACCATTTTCTGCAGTTAATACTTTGAAGTAGGGGTTGTAGTACTGATATTTATGGGTCATAGTTTGGTTGATATATTGCATAGAGTGTTTTTAAATACAAACGTTAACATGGTCGCCTATGGGATTTTATTTGTTATAGTCTTACCTTTGGTGGTTTACTTACCGACTGGTCGACTACAAGACCTGTTCCAGAGGTGTCGATGCGGAAGTTACCGCGGATTCCGCACTCGGCCATATGTCCACTGTAATGGATGGAGAAACAATCGTTGGCCTCACCGTAAGGGACGGGTCGACCCGTTGTCATAGCAAACGTGTAATCGCGTCTGTCCACTACCATCGTCTGGAGAAAAAACATTTTTTTTTTACATGTTTCTTTATTCTGGTTGTAAATAAATGGATGACTTAGAATTTATGGATAGATACATATATACACACATATATACATACATATATAGGAGGGATAAGAGAGATAAGATAGATAGACAGACAGACGGACAGACATATAGATAGATACACACACAGACACACACACACACACACACGCACACACATATATATATATATATATATATATATATATATATATATATACATGTGTATATATATATATATATATAGCTAGATATAGCTAGATATATATAGACAGACACACAGACAGACATATATAGATAGACATATATAGATAGACAGATAGATAGATAGATAGATAGATGGATGGACAGACAGACAAAGATACAGACAGACTGATAGACAGACCGATAGATAGACAGACGAAAAGACTTAGAATTTATAATGCACGGGTCATGAATCATGTATCAATTATGTATCTGAAGTTCTAGGATTAATAACACAGAGATCCTACCAGGAATTTGTTTCATCCAGGGAGCTCAGTACCTCAAATAAATGTCAGTCCACCCTCGATGATCTTCCCATTGGACTATTGGTTAGTCCTCTGTATGTTTATATATTTATGTTTTAGCGAGACTAACCTGGATATAGACTCTAATCTTGGTGAAGTTGCTAGAACCAGAACGGTGTGGTATCGGCGATTCTGCTATTCCATGGCAGTTCTTGTTGCCAATATTGGGATGGTCTCCAGTGTTGGGATGTAGTAGAGTGAGAAATTCTTTGGGCTGGCCGGCCATGTCGTGGCAGAAGATTCGAACACGTTGTCTGGCCAGGCCGGGCGGGTAAAGCCAATACTCGCCGTCTGTTGTAGCACCTGTGAGAGTCTTTACTTCCTCACAAGTCTCGGGTTCAACTGTCAAATAATATATAAACTGACGATCAAAAGAAAGTATACCAATTATTTTTTCAAAGTATTAAAAACAACACAAAACACAAGTTGATGCAAATGTTATATTTTGAAAGTATAATAATTTGGCGATAAATAAACACGAGTATACTCAATAAAACCCATAAAATGATATCACAATTCACAACAGCACTCATAACGAAGGTGAATAAATTTGACCACAAAGAACATGTTTCAATAGCGTGTATGTCCACCATGTGCAAGTATGCAAGCATGGACCCGACGTCGGACAGATTTCCGTCAATGACAATAAGGTCTGTCCGCTGTTGGTCACAGATACCGTCTTCCACTTCATGGTCTGTCTGCAGTCCTGCCAGTCACCCTGTAACGCTGTATCAACCTGGTGATCGTCAATTTTGTGCAATTCAGGATTCTTGCCACATGGGCATAACTCGCACCAAACTGCACCATACCAATAGCTAGCTAGCTAGCTAGCTAGCTAGCTGTCTGTTCTCTGTCTGTCTGTCTGTTCTCTATCGTTCTGTCTGTTCTCTGTCTGTCTGTTCTCTGTCTGTTCTCTCTCCTCTCTCTCTCTCTCTCTCTCTCTCTCTCTCTCTCTCTCTCTCTCTCTCTCTCTCTCTCTCTCTCTCTCTCTCTCTCTCTCTCTCTCTCTCTCTCCGTCTGCCTGTTTCTCACTCTCTGTCTCTCTTTCCTTCTATCTTAGAACAGACCGGTGGATGATGGCGGTATTAGAAATAGAAGATTATGCTTCTGTTGTAAATCTGTTCCATTACACTCCACTGACTGGACGTTACCAAGGATTCAGGAGTATCATGACGTCCATGAGAGATAACACAAACTATAGATGATCCGGTTGGAACCAGAAAACTAAATTCTGTGAGGGTCTTGTGAGGAAATACCAATACATGTGGGTAGTGATAGTTTTGCATGTACAACTAGTTTTAAGCTTCTCGTGCAGTATAAATTTGATGAATAAACTCATTTTGCACGTGCGGCATCGCCCAAACGCAGCAATGTGCGACTATTCGTCATTGATTGCATTATAACGAACAATACTGGAACCTATCTAACCTTCCATGAACGTGTATTGTGTTTATTTATCATAAAAATAATTGGTATACTTTCTTTTGATCGTCAGTTTATATATGTATGTATATATGTATATATATGTGTGTATGTATATGTATGTGTATATATATATATATATATATATATATATATATATATATATAATCAGAGATGGGGCGATTACTTGACAAAAGTAATCGATTACGATTAATATTAATTTAGAATGTCACGATTACGATTACGATTACAAGATAATTGGAAGTAATCGATTACGATTGCGAATACATTGTCTAGTAATCATGATTACAATCATGATTATATTTCCACAAATCTACACAAATAATGAAATGATGTTACCACCATGAAGTTATGCACTTTATTTTACAACCATACCGATTTCATTCATTGAAAGACATAATGGATAATTTTGGATTATTTATTAAATTATTTCAAACATTTATAAACGTATGTATACTGCAGGGAGGGAATCGGTTTCCAAACACAGATTTATTATTCTTAAATTTGGATTGACGAAAAGGTACCCATAGCCATAGGTACAATTATTGTATCAATGCATAACATATATTTTGTTATATTATTGAAATAAACCATAATTAGTAATTGCAAACTGTCTGATCACTATTACTTGGGTTTTTTATTGTTTGTAGAACGTATACCATTTAATACTGTCCACAAATTAAAATCAATATTTTTTTTTAAATCTATAAATGACGAAATAAAGAACGAAAGAAAAGAACAAACAGGTAAATAAATAATTAAATTGATCTGTGCACAAGTTGCTCATTGCATTTAATTGTTGACATTCTAAAAAGGACTATTATTAATGAATCGATTTGCAGTCATGCTTGCTTTGTGCCATATTATAAGGATCCAATTGTATCGGTGAAAAGTACATGTATCTTGGTCTGGGTGTGTTTATTTTGGTATATACCGGCCTCGGTGGCGTCGTGGTTAGGCCATCGGTCTACAGGCTGGTAGGTACTGGGTTCGGATCCCAGTCGAGGCATGGGATTTTTAATCCAGATACCGACTCCAAACCATGAGTGAGTGCTCCGCAAGGCTCAATGGGTAGGTGTAAACCACTTGCACCGACCAGTGATCCATAACTGGTTCAACAAAGGCCATGGTTTGTGCTATCCTGCCCGTGGGAAGCGCAAATAAAAGATCCCTTGCTGCCTGTCGTAAAAGAGTAGCCTATGTGACGACAGCGGGTTTCCTCTAAAAAAAAAACAGTGTCAGCTTTTGGGAATTTTTATCAGACGTATTAATATTTTAAGCTATTTTAAAGGGAAAAAAAACAAGGTTTATCGTGATAGACTACTTTCAACTGGGTGTTTGCTTAATTAGTTTCGTTATTTGTGGTTGTGTCTGCGACAGGGTGAGGATGACTGCCCATGGAATCAAGCGTGATACGACTGGCTGGCTGCCCGTCTGCAGTCGTAACCACTAACAAAAGAAAAAAAGTTTGCCACGGTACCATTGGTGGACTTTCACACCTGTGACAAAACGAGATATTGTCAAGCGTTTCTTAGTTGAATTCAGACCCGTGATAGCGCTGTGTATGCATTTAGAGGAACGCAAGTGTTTTATTATGAAAACAAATATATATATATATATATATATATATATATATATATATATATATATATATTCCTTTTTTTACGGCAATGAATTAGGACACAAAACTGGGGCAAGGTGCAGCGCCCTTTTATATATTGCTAGTTAGAACACTGTATTCATTCAAGTGGTTTTATAGTAAACGTAAACACGATAGATACTATTATGTGAATGTGTGTCTTCATCCCCTGGGTAACATTCATTTGATAATCCAGACGTTATGATCCCCTGTTTCTCAAGGCAAATAATAGTTCTACTATGAGAGTAGCAGGCAATGGGAGATCAGTTCTTCTGACTGACCAGTACTGCTTCTAACTACAGGCACTGTTACTGGAGTTGATGCTAAACACATCTAAGTTCAGTAAATAATTATGAGTAATCATGAAAGTAATCGCTGATTACGATTACATTAGCAATGTAATCGAAAACGATTGCGATTACATGACATTCTCAAACAATGTAATCGATTACGATTGCGATTCCATGAAAACATGTAATCGATTACTGATTACTGATTACGATTACCCCATCTCTGATATATATATATATAAACTAGATGTATCCAGTGCTACACACGGGAAAGTTTAGATGGGTTGTGGTGGTCTTATACTAAAAAAAAAAAAAAAAAAATTAATTAAAAAAAATAATAATAATAAAATAAATTAGTTAATTAATAAAATTAAAAAAAAAAAGTCTTATAGATGGGCTGCCCTTATTCGCCGAGACTATATACACGGTATGCACTTAGATTTCAGCATCACACTAGCAGCAGTAGCACTATCAGCCAGTAGGGCCCTAGGTCTTGTCATAGCCAAATGTAAGGAAACGGGTGGTATGCCATACCACCCCTGCGCGTGCTGTAACCTCACCGTGGTGCAGGGGTGTAACATTCTCTTTGAGAATGGCCAATACAGCACAAATCCCCTTGTTGTTGTTGTTTTTCGAGATACATTTGAAATTTTGAGTAAAAGTCGGTATCTATCTGTGATATTTGTATTTTTGCAGTTCTTTAACACTGTTTTTATTTAAATCTTGCATTTTTATATTGATGTTGATCATCACTTTATTTGTTTGCATTACCATAGTTTGACACCCAATAGCCGATGTATTTTTCGTGCTGGGGTGTCGTTAAACATTCATTCATTTGTATGCCATACCAAGCCTTTAGTAAGATTTACAATGCAATAGTTCTACCAGTCATTACTTAAGAAGCTGCAGTATGGGGAACTAGGGAGTATAGCGTAGTTAGTGAAGTTCCAAATTGCATATATGTCCTGGTGTAGGAAAGTGTACACCTAACGCGGCTGTAAATGGTGATACGGGGTGGACTCATTTAATGGAGTCTTAGTGGAAAGCTGTATTGGGTCAGTGGAGAATGTTGGTTAATATGAATCATGACAGATTGAATGGTACGATTTTTTTATCTGGGCTAAAAACAAGCAATCACGTCATTGTAAAAACTCTATTCTATACACCTTTTTCTCAAGGATCTAAATGTAGACCATTTGTTTGATGTAAATAATCCAATACCTATTTCATTTGTTACCAATATTTAAGATATGTATGCTAGTCAACTGAATGTTTCTTGGACTAATAGCATTGATAACAATGTTGGAAAATTAGGGACTTATCGCCTGTTTAAGAATGTGTATGACAGAACATTATGTTAATGTAAACATATCAAATAAATACAGGAGTGCTTTTGCAAAATTTAGATGCGGGGTTGTCCTGATACGTATCGAAACGGGGCGTTATGAGAACCTTCCTGTTGAGCAACGAATCTGCCCTTTGTGCATTAATAAATGTGTTGAAGATGAAGTCCATGTTTTAATCGAGTGTTCAATGTACACTGACTTACGTTATAATTTAACATGTTTAGCAGGGGGGGGGGGGGGGGGGGTAACAGAGAATATGAGGTTTTAAATAATTTTCAAAAATTTAGTTTTTTAATGTCTAATAAGAACCTACTTTTTAATACCGCCAAAACACTATATTTAATGTTAACACGTCACCGAACACTTTTTATAGTCTTAACTTATGCGTCCTTTAATTTGTTTTGTCATTTATTAATATTATTTGTAATACAAATTTGATGGTAACAGTTTGAAACTTTTATGTATATCTATCTTTTACTTGTGTCATTGCATAGTGCGGCATAGGGTAAGTACAAAGAGGCGGTTAGCAGTGCAGATGAAGAGAAACTGTTTAAAAAGACCTTACACTTCTTTGACAGTACTCGGTCTTAATTATTGATTAAGGTGCTTTCTTACGGCCCATTTTGTCACCGTCGACAAAATAGTCACACCCGCCGGATCATTTTGTCGCCATCAAACGACACACACACACACACACATACATACATACATACATACACACATACACACACAGACACACACACACACACACACATACATATACATACATACATACACACACACACCCGTGCATACATACATACACAGACACATACACATACACACATACATACATACATACATACACATACACACACATACATACAAACATACATACATATACACATACACACACACACACACACACACACACACACACACATACATACATACATACATACATACATAGATACATACATACATACACACATACACATACACATACACACACATACATACATACATGCATACATACATACATACACACACATACACACACACACACACACACACACACACACACATTGTCTGTTATTTATTTTACGTCCATCGGGGTATGAACAAAAAAAACAACAACAGATGAACGTAAATGAAATAACAGACACTACTTATAATTAAATTTGAAACATACTTGATAATAATAACGCTAAAAAAACGTCATACTTATTTTTAATTATATTTGGTCCATAAACAATAACTCTCAACAAGACAACATGCCCATTTAAAATATCATCGAGAAATGAACAAACTCCCGTGTCTGGACCAATGGGATGACGTTATGTTGTAATGAATGTAACGGAAATTTAATTTAATTATATATATATATATATATAACCTCGATTTAACGCCAACCAATGTTCCAAAATAATTTTGGCGTTATATCGAGTTGGCGGTATAGTGAGGGTGCGTTGGGTTTACTACCAAACTTATTGTTTTTATAATACGCGAAGTCGGAAATGTTTAGTTCATCACCAAAGGACCTGGCTTTAACTCTCAGAATTTCATCTGTAATAGGGAAATTTTGAGCACGGGCATTGCTGAACCATAAGAATAATGCTTCTTCCAAATCGGTGTGTTTTGCCAATTTCATATTTTTTTGGGCCGGTTTGACATTTTTATCTTCCCCCTTTTCCTTTTGAAGTAGAATATCGCCAACTGTCCTTCGTTTTACAGGATAGGCCCACAACGCTGAAAAGTGATTGGCTATATCTTGTTGACTTTTAGTTGAATTTATCTTTGAGAACTGAACAATTTCTCTTTTTTTAACCGCGTCTAATACGATACGTTTTCGCTTTAAATCCATTCTGCTGTAATGGAATGGAATGGAAACTGGGTTTAACGTGCCCCTATCCACAGAGGTTCAGGCACGCCCACTTCGGATTTAGCCTCTGACTTCGCCAGTGACCAACTCCGGAGCGGGGAGGGGGGGGGGGGGGGGGGGATTGAGTTTGAAATGGGCAGGTTTTGGAAAAAAGCCATTTAGTGTCCATATACCACTAGGGTTTCGAACACGCCTATCCCGAGTCCGGCATCCGATAGGATCGGGGGTCTGACTCGGGACAGGGATAACCTAACAAATAGGGTCAATTTTGAAATTTATATCCAAAAATTAAATAGTGGGCCTTTAAAATTTTGATGCGCATCTCTAATTAAAAATAATAATTCTACTCATGAAATTTGGTCGCTAGATTAGATCGGGCGGTCAAAAAGAAATAAGAATTTTGAACTCGATCGAAAACATTTAAAGTCTAACTAGCCCAAAAAGGAGGTTGATACCTGTCATAGCAAAGGTTGGCGTCTAGGGGGATCCGATGTACCCGGTGGTCTCAAGCTGCGGGAGGAACTGCCGGTAGTCGGAGTCTGCTAAAGCCTTGGTGATGGTACGGTAATGCGTCCCCGCGACGGTTTTCAGAACGCGATGTATTGTCGGGTTGTCCATCTCCAATAGTAGCAGTCCTTGGCTGAATATTCCGCTCCGGCAGATGGTGACACAAACTGCGTTGAGTCCCTCCCGCATCTTGAGTCGATGTACTGCGAATTCCCCCTCATCCGGATTGTCTGGCAAAGATTGATATGCTAGTGCCTTGGGCGTGCTGATGAGATGGCGTTCGTCTTGGATGTTGGTTCTAACCAGTTGTTGGAAACGCTGTGGGAGCCGGCTGGCCTGCAGTGACCACGGCTCCACTGGTTGTTCGTCTGGCTTCGGCGGTTGAGAGGGGCGACTTGGCTTGGCTGGTATGGCACTCGGGGGAGTGGTCGCCTTCCTCTTTACCACAGACACCTTCCGGGCCTGCGCCTCAACGGGTGTCGCCTGTATAATCGGCGGCACAACCGGAGGCGCTGAAGTCAAGGCCTGTGGAGTTGGTCCAAGTTCCATCGTAGAAGACGGGATGTCCGGGGCTGGTGCCTCTTCTATTCCAGTCTTCTTCGGGGGGTCGGCGTTGGGCGGTCCAGCAGACGGAGTCGCTGCCGGCTGTTTAGCCGCCGGTTTTGACTCCCCCTGCGCCGCCGCTGGCGCACGTCTCCTCTTCCTCCACCTTCCTTTCTTCGGGACTCTATCACCGTACACCAAGGTCGCGGTTGCCCGTGACCCGGTGTACGTGACTCGATACTCTAGCAAGCTTCCGTATGTGGCAATTAATCCCCCCAGGTGGGGAGGGGGGGGGGGGGGGTAATCGCACAGCGCACTCGACAACGTGTTGTTGGATAGGCTGCATAACTGGAATGCATTCTGCTGTAATAAAATGCGTTACCGGTGTCGTCGTATTTATGCCAAAGCTAAATAGCAACTTAAAATGAAGCCATAGTCGAAATATGCTTGAGCATAATAAAACTTACCTAAAGTTTGTTTATTAATTAAACTTGAGTCGTTGCTGCCAGCACTCCAAACTGGGGAATTGGGAACTGGGAAACTCTATTAACGTGCCCCTATCCACGAAGGTTCAGGCACGCCCACCACGGATTTAGCCTCTGACTTCGCCAGTGACTAACTCCGGAGCAGGGGGGAGGGGGGGGGGGGTAAGTTTGAGGTGGGCGGAATTTGGAAAAAAGCCATTTAGTAAAGTCAACGCGAGCGTGGACCAAATAGCAGACACTTCGCAAACTTGAAGTAACACCGAGTGGGAGCCGTGCTCTGATTGGCTGAATTTCGATTCCTCGGTGAAGCCTGACAAATACCTAAGTCTACAAAGAGTGACTGCATCCAAAAACATCTAAAATTTAACCCAAAATAGTTAAGACTGCTCAGCCAAAACGTTTTTAAGGTGATTTTGAGCAATTGAACGGGCGCCGAAATAAAATGCGTTAGACTACTTATAAAAAAATAAACATAAATTTTTTGAACTCGATCGAAAACATTTAAAGTCTAACTAGCCCAAAAAAGAGGTTGGTACTCACGGAGGAAAAGGTTGACTAGGGGGAGGAGAGCCACACCCTCGTGTCCAGATGGGGGATCAGCTGGTGTATATCTGGCTTTGCTAGCAGTCTAGTGATCACAGGATACTGTTTGCTGAACACCTTCTTCATCAGGCGATGTATCGAAATGTTGTCCATTTCTGCGAACAGTAGAGCCTGGCTGTAGCGGTTGTCCAGATGGTGGGTAATACTCACAGCTGACCGCCCATCCTTGAAGGTCACTGGGTGCATCTCGTATTCGCCTTCAGCGTTCGGGATGTCCTCGAAGTTCCGACATCGAGGCGCTGCCAAGAGACGTTTGGTGTCCGGCACGTCAATTACCACGCACCTGGAATAGCGGCGATCAAGTTTCCCGTGCAGAGTCCAGGAGTCCATGGATTCGCCGGACTCTGCACCTTCAGGTGGTGGCGGAGGTTGTTTTGGCGGTGTTCTGATCTTTGTGACCGCTGTCGCCACTTCTGCCTTGCGCTTTCCAACAGCTCCTTGGCGGTCCGGGATAGCCTTTGGTGACACCGGTAAAATTGGTGACACATCAATGCTATCCAGAGTATGACATGGCGAAGTGTTAAGTCGAGTCGGAGTTCTAGTTTTAGTAGACTCGTGGACTCGGGCCGCCTCCGAAGTAGCAGCTGGGCCGGTCGAGACTGGCTTCTCTTCCTTCTTCTTGGTCGAAACTGCAGGTAACGGCGAAGCAGAAGGAGCCGCTGCCGGTGGTTTAGCCACCGGGGTTGGCCCCCCTGAACCGTTCCTGGCGGGTTTCTCCTCTTCTTCCTTGTCCTCCTCTTCCTGGTTGGAACCGGGTCGCCGTACACCAAGGTCACGGTCGCCCGTGACCCGGTGTACGCGACGCGGTATTCCAACAACACTCCATACGTTGTTATGAGTCCCCCCAGGTGGGGGGGGTAACTCCAGAGAGCATGAACACAGGTCCTGCTTCATCTTAAACAAAACATCGAATGAGCACTCCAAAGACCCGACAGAACAATCCGCGATTGAAATAATGAATCTAATACACCCCTCTGTCACGTGATCACTATAGCGGCTGTTCTTTCTATACCGAGCGTTGATTGGACACAAACACCGAGCCTGCCTAAACAATTCTAGCACTTACATCCGTTAATTGTTACACAATAAACAAAAATAGATTCAGTGTGTACTGCCAGTGTACAACGGTGTTAGGATTTCGCCAATCAACAGATCGCTAGTAATTATGTCACTATAATCAACTTTGTGACCAGACCATTGGCGGCAAAATCGAGGGAATTATAATGGCTAAATGGAGTTCGGTTAAAAAACGTCGTTGGCGGATAGCGGATGGCGGATGGCGAGGGTGGCGTTATATCGAGGGAAATAAACATGAATGAAAACGGTACTTTAAAGAAAGTTGGCGGTATGTGAGGTTGGCGTTAAATCGGGGGGGTGGGGGGGCAATAAATCGAGGGTACACTATATATATATTAAAATTATACATGTATATATACATATACACGTATATATATATATATATAGAGAGAGAGAGAGAGAGAGAGAGAGAGAGAGAGAGAGAGAGAGAGAGAGAGAGAGAGAGAGAGAGAGATGTATTATTACCAGAGTGTTTTTCGGTATCGTCAATATCATATATTAGGAATAAAAATTGTATTATGCGAGCCTCTGGCGAGCATCCGCAGTATACCAAAAACAATAAATAAAAGACTTTCTGATATATCTTCGAATGAGTGCATCTGTGAAGAAGCGAAACGCCCATATAAGGAAGCCTTACTCAAGAGCGGATATAACTATAACCTCAAATACACCCCAACAGCAGAAAACAGCAGACGCAGAAACAACCGCAATAGGAACATCACCTGGTACAACCCACCATATAGCTCCAACGTGAAAACCAACGTAGGTCACCAGTTCCTCAGATTACTCGATGAGTGCTTTCCCAAAAGCAACCCTCTCCACAAAATTATAAATCGAAACACCGTTAAAATTAGCTATAGCTGCATGCCTAATGTTGGGAAAATAATTTCAGCGCATAACAAAACTCTACTTCAACAACACAGAGACAAAGACGCCGTTCCCTCCAGAGAATGCAACTGTAGACGAAGAGCTGAATGTCCACTTGAGGGTAAATGCTTGCAGAAAGGAGTAATATATCAAGCTACCGCTAATACACTCGATGACAACAAGCAAGAAACATACGTTGGTTTGACCGAGAACACATTAAGACGAGATATACCGCGCACACGAGCAGTTTTCAAAACGCAACACTGAAGAACGCAACAGCGCTAAGTCAGTACATTTGGACACTGAAGGATAGATTCACCCCATACACCATTAAGTGGAAAATTTTATCCAAAGCAAAGCCATACTCTCCAGCGAGCAAAAGATGTAACCTCTGCCTGAAGGAAAAACTGTTTATAATGTATAAACTTGAAACCAGCACACTAAACTCCAAGAATGAACTCGTATCAGCATGTCGACACAGACGCAAATACCTTCTGTGCGCATACCACACATCACCTATAGACCTGCATAGTGACGTAACCTCGACGTCACAGAGTCCATTACGTCATCAGCTTTCTGTTGACGGTGTAATTAAATCTACATCTGATGAGTGAGAGCAATTCAACTCTCTCACGAAACAAGCCTGTCATGTAGAGATAAACATACACTTTTAACGATATATATATATATATATATATATATATATAAAGATGAAAAATCACATGCCTGTTTCATAAAATGGAGATTTACTCGCTCATTAAGCTAGCTTGAACTGATATGTATAATTACCCTTCGTAGGTTTCGTAGTTGTTTCACACTTTTCGGCTGATATGACTTTCAATATGGCGTCAAACTTATCTTCCAGGCTCATCATCTTCACATCCATTTGTTCGAGAGATTTTGTGAGTGTGATGAGGTGGGTGGCCATTTTTATCTGTACTTCTGTGTTAACCATGCATAAATCATTGTTGTTGATGGTATTGTCTTCAAACGTATATCTACCTTCTTCAAACACCACTCCCGACGTCAGAGCCAGTGTTACAAGAATCACGCTAAAACACGCCCAGGCCATGTTGTTGCTGCTGAAGCTGTAGATGTAACTACGAGGTTCCAAGTTTACGCTTTCGTTTAAATTCATCCAAATTTTACAGTTTCCGGCCATTGCATAATTACGGGATGGTGTTTGTTTAACCAATTATATGGCAATGTCCCTTAAATGTCAATTTTAACAATTAGTACGAGTACTGATGATTTAATTGGAATTTTATTGTGGAAACTTTATCCTAAACGGTCCATAATAAATTATTGCTGTTGATTTTTTTTTTTTTGTCATCATCATCGTCGTCGTCGTTGTCATTATCATATTATCACTGCCACCATCACAATGACCATCATCATCAACATATCATCATCATCATCATAATATTATCATCATATTATCTACACTATCATCATCATCATCATCATCATCAACAACATCAATAATAGTAATAGTAGTAGCAGCAGCAGCAGCAGTAGTAGTAGTAGTGGTGGTGGTGGTGGTAGTAGCAGTAGCAGCAGTAGTAGTAGTTGACATAACAGTAATACTGGTAGTACCAGTAGGAGTAGGAATAGTAGTAGTAGTAGTAGTAGTAGTAGTAGTAGTAGTAGTAGTAGTAGTAGTAGTAGTAGTAGTAGTAGTAGTGGTAGTAGTAGCAGCAGCAACAGTAGTAGTAGTAGTACAATTAGTAGTAGCAGCAGCAACAGTAGTAGTAGTACAATTAGTAGTAGTAGTAGCAACATTAGCAGCAGCAGCAGTATTAAATTAATAGTAGTAATAGCAAAAGCAGCAGTCGCAGAAGCAGTAATAGTAACAGCAGCAGTAACAGTAACAACAGCAGTAACAGTAAAAGTAACAGCAGCAGTAACAGTAACAGTAGCAACAGCAGTAACAGTAATAGTAACAGCAGCAGCAACAGTAACAGTAACAACAGCAGTAACAGTAATAGTAACAGCAGCAGTAACAGTAACAACAGCAGTAACAATAACAACAGCAGTAACAGTAACAACAGCAGTAACACTAACAGCAACAGTAACAACAGCAGTAACAGTAACAGTAATAGTAACAACAGCAGTAACAGTAAAAGTAACAGCAGCAGTAACAGTAACAACACCAGTAACAGTAACAACAGCAGTAACAGTAGCAGTAACAGCAGCAGTTACAGTAACAGTAACAATAACAACAGCAGTAACAGTAAAAGTAACAGCAGCAGTAACAGTAACAACAGCAGTAACAGTAACAGCAGCAGTAAAAGTAACAACAGCAGTAACAGTAACAACAGCAGCAACACTAACAGCAACAGTAACACTAACAGCAACAGTAACAACAGCAGTAACAGTAAAAGTAACAGCAGCAGTAACAGTAACAACACCAGTAACAGTAACAACAGCAGTAGCAGTAGCAGTAAAACCAGCAGTTACAGTAACAACAGCAGTAACAGAACCAGCAGCAGTAACAGTAACAACAGCAGAAACAGCAGTAACAGTAACAGCAGCAGTAACAGTAAAAGTAACAGCAGCAGTTACAGTAATAACAGCAGTTACAGTAACAACAGCAGTAACAGTAACAACAGCAGTAACAGTAACAAAAGCAGCAACAGTAACAGACGTAACAGTACCAACAGCAGTAACAGTAACAGCACCAGTAACAGTAACAGCAGTAACAGTAACAGCAGCAGTTACAATAACAACAGCAGTAACAGTAACAGCAGCAGTAACAGTAACAACAGCAGTAACAGTAACAGTAACAGCACCAGTAACAGTAACAACAGCAGTAATAGTAACAGTAACAGCAGCAGTAACAGTAACAACAGCAGTAACAGTAACAACAGCAGTAACAGTAACAGCAGCAGTTACAGTAACAGCAGCAGTAACAGTAACAGCAGCAGTTACAATAACAACATCAGTAACAGTAACAACAGCAGTAACAGTAACAGTAACAGCAGCAGTTACAGTAACAACAGCAGTAACAGTAACAACAGCAGTAACAGTAACAACAGCAGTAACAGTAACAGCAGCAGATACAGTAACAGCAGCAGTAACAGTAACAGCAGCAGTTACAATAACAACATCAGTAACAGTAACAACAGCAGTAACAGTAACAACAGCAGTAACAGCAGCAGTAACAGTAACAACAGCAGTAACAGTAACAACAGCAGTAACATTAACAGCAGCAGTAACAATAACAACAGCAGTAACAGCAGCAGTAACAACAGTAGTACCAGTATCAGACGCAGTAACAACAACAACAACAACAACAACAACAGCAGTAACAGTAACAGCAGCAGTAACAGCAGTAACAATAACAACAGCAGTAACAGTAACAGTAACAACAGCAGTAACAGTAACAACAGCAGTAACAGCAGCAGTAACAGTAACAACAGCAGTAAAAGCAGCAGTACCAACAGTAGTACCAGTATCAGCAGCAGTAACAACAACAACAACAGCAGTAACAGTAACAGCAGCAGTAACAGCAGTAACAGTAACAACAGCAGTAACAGTAAAAGTAACAGCAGCAGTAACAATAACAACAGCAGTACCAGTAACAGTAACAACAGCAGTTACAGTAACAACAGCAGTAACAGTAACAGTAACAGCAGCAGTAACAGTAACAACAGCAGCAGTAACAGTAACAGCAGCAGTTACAGTAACAACAGCAGTGACATTAACAGCAGCAGTTACAGTAACAACTGCAGTAACAGTAACAACAGCACTAACAGTAACAGTAACAACAGCAGTAACAGTAACAGTAACAGCAGCAGTAACAGTAACAACAGCAGTAACAGCAGCAGTAACAACAGTAGTACCAGTATCAGCAGCAGTAACAGCAACAGCAGCAGTAACAGTAACAACAGCAGTAACAGTAAAAGTAACAGCAGCAGTAACAGTAACAACAGCAGTAACAGTAATAGTAACAGCTGCAGTAACAGTAACAACAGCAGTAACAGCAGCAGTAACAACAGTAGTACCAGTATCAGCAGCAGTAACAGCAACAGCAGCAGTAACAGTAACAACAGCAGTAACAGTAAAAGTAACAGCAGCAGTAACAATAACAATAGCAGTAGCAGCAGCAGTAACAACAGTAGTATCAGTATCAGCAGCAGTAACAACAACAACAACACCAGCAGTAACAGTAACAGCAGCAGTAACAGTAACAACAGCAGTAACAGTAAAAGTAACAGCAGCAGTAACAATAACAACAACAGTAACAGTAATAGTAACAGCAGCAGTAACAGTAACAACAGCAGTAACAGCAGTAACAGAAAAAGTAACAGCAGCAGTAACAATAACAACAGCAGTAACAGCAGCAGTAACAACAGTAGTACTAGTATCAGCAGAAGTAACAACAACATCAACAGCAGTAACAATAACAACAGCAGTAACAGTAATAGTAACAGCAGCAGTAACAGTAACAACAGCAGTAACAGTAACAACAGCAGTAACAGTAAAAATAACAACAGCAGTAACAACAGTAGTACCAGTATAAGCAGCAGTAACAACAACAACAACAACAGCAGCAGCAGCAGTAACAGTTACAGTAACAACAGCAGTAACAGGAACAACAGCAGTAACAGTAGCAACAGCAGTAACAGTAACAACAGCAGTAACAGTAACAACAGCAGTAACAGTAACAGTAACAGCAGCAGTAACAGTAACAACAGCAGTAACAGTAACAGCAGCAGTTACAGTAACAACAGCAGTAACAGTAACAACAGCAGTAACAGTAACAGTAACAGCAGCAGTTACAGTAACAACAGCAGTAACAGTAACAACAGGAGTAACAGTAAAAGTAACAGCAGTAACAGTTACAGTAACAGCAGCAGTTACAGTAACAACAGCAGTAACAGTAACAACAGCAGTAACAGTAACAGCAGCAGTTACAGTAACAGCAGCAGTAACAGCAGCAGTTACAGTAACAACATCAGTAACAGTAACAACAGCAGTAACAGTAACAACAGCAGTAACAGTAACAGCAGCAGTTACAGTAACAGCAGCAGTAACAGCAACAGCAGCAGTAACAGTAACAACGGCAGTAACAGTATCAGCAGCAGTAACAATAACAACAGCAGTAACAGCAGCAGTAACAACAGTAGTACCAGTATCAGCAGCAGTAACAACAACAACAACAGTAACAGTATCAGCAGCAGTAACAACAACAACAGCAGTAACAGTAACAGCAGCAGTAACAGTAACAGCAGCAGTAACAGCAGCAGTAACAACAGTAGTACCAGCATCAGCAGCAGTAACAACAACAACACCAGTAGTAACAGTAACAGCAGCAGTAACAGCAGTAACAGTAACAACACAGCAGTAACAGCAGCAGTAACAACAGTAGTACCAATATCAGCAGCAGTAACAACAACAACAACAGCAGTAACAATAACAGCAGCAGTAACAGCAGTAACAGTAACAGCAGCAGTAACAGTAACAACAGCAGTAACAGTAACAACAGTAGTACCAGTATCAGCAGCAGTAACAACAACAACAACAGCAGTAACAATAACAGCAGCAGTAACAGCAGTAACAGTAACAACAGCAGTAACAGTAACAACAGCAGTAACAGTAACAACAGCAGTAACAGTAACAGCAGCAGTAACAGCAGCAGTAACAACAGTAGTACCAGTATCAGCAGCAGTAACAACAACAACAACAGCAGTAACAATAACAGCAGCAGTAACAGCAGTAACAGTAACAGCAGCAGTAACAGTAACAACAGCAGTAACAGTAACAACAGCAGTAACAGCAGCAGTAACAACAGTAGTACCAGTATCAGCAGCAGTAACAACAACAACAACAGCAGTAACAATAACAGCAGCAGTAACAACAGCAGTAACAGTAACAACAGCAGTAACAGTAACAACAGCAGTGACAGTAACAGCAGCAGTAACAGCAGTAACAGTAACAAAAGCAGTAACAGTAAAAGTAACAGCATCAGTAACAATAACAACAGCAGTAACAGTAACAGTAACAACAGCAGTTACAGTAACAACAGCAGTAACAGTAACAGTAACAGCAGCAGTAACAGTAACAACAGCAGCAGTAACAGTAACAGCAGCAGTTACAGTAACAACAGCAGTAACATTAACAGCAGCAGTTACAGTAACAACTGCAGTAACAGTAACAACAGCAGTAACAGTAACAGTAACAACAGCAGTAACAGTAACAGTAACAGCAGCAGTAACAGTAACAACAGCAGTAACAGCAGCAGTAACAACAGTAGTACCAGTATCAGCAGCAGTAACAGCAACAGCAGCAGTAACAGTAACAACAGCAGTAACAGTAAAAGTAACAGCAGCAGTAACAGTAACAACAGCAGTAACAGTAATAGTAACAGCTGCAGTAACAGTAACAACAGCAGTAACAGCAGCAGTAACAACAGTAGTACCAGTATCAGCAGCAGTAACAGCAACAGCAGCAGTAACAGTAACAACAGCAGTAACAGTAAAAGTAACAGCAGCAGTAACAATAACAATAGCAGTAGCAGCAGCAGTAACAACAGTAGTATCAGTATCAGCAGCAGTAACAACAACAACAACACCAGCAGTAACAGTAAAAGCAGCAGTAACAGCAGTAACAGTAACAACAGCAGTAACAGTAAAAGTAACAGCAGCAGTAACAATAACAACAACAGTAACAGTAATAGTAACAGCATCAGTAACAGTAACAACAGCAGTAACAGCAGTAACAGAAAAAGTAACAGCAGCAGTAACAATAACAACAGCAGTAACAGCAGCAGTAACAACAGTAGTACTAGTATCAGCAGAAGTAACAACAACATCAACAGCAGTAACAATAACAACAGCAGTAACAGTAATAGTAACAGCAGCAGTAACAGTAACAACAGCAGTAACAGTAACAACAACAATAACAGTAAAACTAACAACAGCAGTAACAACAGTAGTACCAGTATAAGCAGCAGTAACAACAACAACAACAACAGCAGCAGCAGCAGTAACAGTTACAGTAACAACAGCAGTAACAGGAACAACAGCAGTAACAGTAGCAACAGCAGTAACAGTAACAAAGCAGTAACAGTAACAACAGCAGTAACATTAACAGTAACAGCAGCAGTAACAGTAACAACAGCAGTAACAGTAACAGCAGCAGTTACAGTAACAACAGCAGTAACAGTAACAACAGCAGTAACAGTAACAGTAACAGCAGCAGTTACAGTAACAACAGCAGTAACAGTAACAACAGGAGTAACAGTAAAAGTAACAGCAGTAACAGTTACAGTAACAGCAGCAGTTACAGTAACAACAGCAGTAACAGTAACAACAGCAGTAGCAGTAACAGTAACAGTAACAGCAGCAGTTACAGTAACAGCAGCAGTAACAGCAGCAGTTACAGTAACAACAGCAGTAACAGTAACAACAGCAGTAACAGTAACAACAGCAGTAACAGTAACAGCAGCAGTTACAGTAACAGCAGCAGTAACAGTAACAACGGCAGTAACAGTATCAGCAGCAGTAACAATAACAACAGCAGTAACAGCAGCAGTAACAACAGTAGTACCAGTATCAGCAGCAGTAACAACAACAACAGTAACAGTATCAGCAGCAGTAACAACAACAACAGCAGTAACAGTAACAGCAGCAGTAACAGTAACAGCAGCAGTAACAGCAGCAGTAACAACAGTAGTACCAGCATCAGCAGCAGTAACAACAACAACAACACCAGTAGTAACAGTAACAGCAGCAGTAACAGCAGTAACAGTAACAACAGCAGTAACAGCAGCAGTAACAACAGTAGTACCAGTATCAGCAGCAGTAACAACAACAACAACAGTAACAGTATCAGCAGCAGTAACAACAACAACAGCAGTAACAGTAACAGCAGCAGTAACAGTAACAGCAGCAGTAACAGCAGCAGTAACAACAGTAGTACCAGCATCAGCACCAGTAACAACAACAACAACACCAGTAGTAACAGTAACAGCAGCAGTAACAGCAGTAACAGTAACAACAGCAGTAACAGCAGCAGTAACAACAGTAGTACCAGTATCAGCAGCAGTAACAACAACAACAACAGTAACAGTATCAGCAGCAGTAACAACAACAACAGCAGTAACAGTAACAGCAGCAGTAACAGTAACAGCAGCAGTAACAGTAACAGCAGCAGTAACAGCATCAGCAGCAGTAACAACAACAACAACACCAGTAGTAACAGTAACAGCAGCAGTAACAGCAGTAACAGTAACAACAGCAGTAACAGCAGCAGTAACAACAGTAGTACCAGTATCAGCAGCAGTAACAACAACAACAACAGCAGTAACAATAACAGCAGCAGTAACAGCAGTAACAGTAACAGCAGCAGTAACAGTAACAACAGCAGTAACAGTAACAACAGCAGTAACAGCAGCAGTAACAACAGTAGTACCAGTATCAGCAGCAGTAACAACAACAACAACAGCAGTAACAATAACAGCAGCAGTAACAGCAGTAACAGTAACAACAGCAGTAACAGTAACAACAGCAGTAACAGTAACAACAGCAGTAACAGCAGCAGTAACAACAGTAGTACCAGTATCAGCAGCAGTAACAACAACAACAACAGCAGTAACAGTAACAGCAGCAGTAACAGAAGTAACAGTAACAACAGCAGTAACAGCAGCAGTAACAACAGTAGTACCAGTATCAGCAGCAGTAACAACAACAACAACAGCAGTAACAATAACAGCAGCAGTAACAGCAGTAACAGTAACAGCAGCAGTAACAGTAACAACAGCAGTAGCAGTAACAACAGCAGTAACAGTAACAACAGCAGTAACAGCAGCAGTAACAACAGTAGTACCAGTATCAGCAGCAGTAACAACAACAACAACAGCAGTAACAATAACAGCAGCAGTAACAACAGCAGTAACAGTAACAACAGCAGTAACAGTAACAACAGCAGTAACAGCAGCAGTAACAACAGTAGTACCAGTATCAGCAGCAGTAACAACAACAACAACAGCAGTAACAGTAACAGCAGCAGTAACAGAAGTAACAGTAACAACAGCAGTAACAGTAATAGTAACAGCAGCAGTAACAATAACAACAGCAGTAACAGCAGCAGTAACAACAGTAGTACCAGTATCAGCAGCAGTAACAACAACAACAACAGCAGTAACAGTAAGAAGAGCAGTAACAGCAGCAGTAACAACAGTAGTACCAGTATCAGCAGCAGTAACAACAACAACAACAGCAGTAACAGTAACAGCAGCAGTAACAGAAGTAACAGTAACAACAGCAGTAACAGTAATAGTAACAGCAGCAGTAACAATAACAACAGCAGTAACAGTAACAACAGCAGTAACAGCAGCAGTAACAGTAACAACAGCAGTAACAGTAACAACAGCAGTAACAGCAGCAGTAACAACAGTAGTACCAGTATCAGCAGCAGTAACAACAACAACAACAGCAGTAACAGTAACAGCAGCAGTTTTGTTGTTGTTGTTGTTGTTGTTGTTTTGTTTTTGTTTGGGTGGGGGTTGGGTTTTTTTTTTTTTTAGGGGGGGGAGGAGGGTTGGGTCTTCTCCTTTGTGATAATGGCACAGACGAAAATGGGCTTTTGGTAGACATTTTTAATTTTGTATTTAACTTTCTTTCTTTCATGCCATCTTTTTTCTTTTTGCAGGTAATACTAAATAACTTCCGGCTGGGTCAAAGTTCGATGTGCACCTAACTTTAGATAGAACACTTAATACCACAAGTCATGTCATTGGTGATAAATGTGAATGTATTTGTGCGGAACTTGGGTAATTATTGACGCTGTCGATTAATATACTGCAGGTAGGAGTTTTAGCCACATATGTTACTATTGTTGTCTATGGGATTCGATTTGGTGGTATACACCCTGCATCAATTTTCGTCTTCCTTCTTTTTTCTATTATGGGTGTAATATGATAATTATTTACAATATTAACCAAATTTGATTTACACGACAATGACTATAGTTAATTGGAATAAAAATCTTGCAATGAATTTTAATGACAACAGTGACAAATGTTAATTACTCTCAACCTTGCCATCAGCCTACACATAATTCTAAACGGAAACTATTATCCTGAATCATACTATTAAGTGATTATCTGGCATTCTGTTTGACTACTTCTGTATATCTAAATTATAATGATTGACCTTTCCAAGTCGCATTGTGGTGTACAGGTTTTATTAGTACATGAGTATCTAAACAATGTCATGTCAGTAACTCTGAAAATGGCCGGCCCGTCTAGTTGCATCCTACAGATCTTTCTCCTGGTTACGATCTTACAGTGTGTCCATCTGAAAGAAATGACCAATCATATTCCACCAAACGGAGAACTCGCGTGCCTGTTGAATCAGTTTGCAGATGACACAATATCAGAAAATATTGAAATTCTGCAGGGTTTCGTGGAATTGTGGGATATCCGGATCACCACAATGGAAACGAAATTAAAGGATTCTGTTGCTAAGCGTTGTCAAGGAAACGACGATGGCCTGATTGTAAACTCTTCTACAAGCATAACTTGAGGTACTAGATTTCCTGTTTTGCAGTCATCGTTCTATGCACGTTTTTTTCTTATGTGCTGTTGATTAATTTATCGAGTAACGCAAATGCTGTTATTTTCTGTAAACATTAATGTTATTAATTTAATGATAATTTTAAAAATACTTCAAATGTCACATGGTATGTAGTTTCATGGAATGAAGGAAAGGTTTTATTTAACGACGCACGCAACACATTTTATTTACAGTTACATGGCGTCGAACATATGGTTAAGAACCACACAGATGTTGAGAGAGGTAACCCACTGTCGCCACTTCATGGGCTACTCTTTTCGATTAGCAGTAAGGGATCTTTTATATGCACCATCCCTCAGACAGGATAACACATACCACGGCCTTTGATATACCAGTCGTGGTGCACTCGCTGGAACGAGAAATAGCCCAATGGGCCCATTGAAGAGAATCGATCATAGACCGACCGCGCATCAAGCGAGCGCTTTACCAATGGGCTACGTCCCCCTCCCCCCGTTTTAAGAATGATGAAATAATTCCAATGCAAAATTGCTATTAAATTTGTTTTGTTTGAACATTACTAACGCACTTGAATGTGTTTGAAGAAAATCTTGTGATTAAAAAATTGTATCTTTTACGAAATATGGTTTTTAAGTGAAATTTAATACGGTAAGATATGTTATATTTATTGTGTAGGAAGCCAAAACAAGGGTGCGAAAAGTGACCGTCGTCGACCTTAGTTTCTAGGTCTATGATCGATTAATCATCGGCAATTGGACGTCAAACATTTGGTCATTTTGACATATAGTCTTAGAGAGGAAAGCTGCTACATTTTTCCTTTGGTAACAAGGGATGTTTTATGCACTTCCCATAGACAGGACAGCACATAACACTGTCTTTGATATACCAGTCGTGGTGCATTGGCTGGAACTGGTATATCTTAAAATACCAGATAAAGGACAGTTACTTCCTCCCCCACCCCCGACACATTTGAAAAACTACTCTTTTATCGGGCGCTGATCCAGACATGTTTGCAGAGGTGTCCACGTGCAACTAATTAATTAATTGTATATTAGCGATGAATGAAATAACATAAGTGAAAAACAAAATCCCCCTTTTGTTTCGTGAACAAGATTGGTTCAGACACCCTCGACCCCCCCCCCCCCCCCCCCCCGGGTCTCCACCTCTGTTTTAGAAGTAGGGTTAACCTTTTTGTCCAGCTTCGGAAAATCCTTTATTTCTATGTGGTATAGCTTACAGTCAAAACTTTCCAACACCAAACTGTTCAGTGTTTTATCAAACATCAAAAAGTGTATGTTGTTCAACAAAAAATATTTTAAAACAAATTACAAAGTCCTCGAGAACCAGTGTTAACAGACAACATTTTAGAAAAACGAATATAACAATTCTGATGTCTGGCAATTGTGTTATTAGTTGAAGAAATTAATAGTTATAATGGTAAAATTGTTTTGTTAAAAAATATAAGCTGCATTCTGAGTTTTAATAAATATATAAACAGATATTCAAAAATATATTTATGTTAAAACATATAAGGACCATATATTTTTGGCAAGTATCTGTAAAGAAAGATTTGCCAACAGACGCCGTGACAACCATGTGACTTCAATGACCAGATAGCAGTACCGCTGACATCAGACAAAAAAAAGTTTAAAAAAAGAGTTTTCTTTCAAATAACAGTTTTCGAAAATCATAGAAAAAAAGGTATTAAGAAATGTGGCGTGTTTATGAGTGGGTTAAGTTCGATCTTGCTTTCTTTGCTCGCGTTAACCTTATTTTTACGAACTACAGCCCGCGAATATAAAAAATATAAAAAATTAGTATTTCGAGACGTTTTAGCACTTTAGAAAAACAAAACCTGTATTAATTTATTTTCAGATACACGATGAAGTGTTTTGGTGAGGTGTACACAGTGAACCAACGAGAACAAGAACCGCTGTGAAGATTCGTAAGAAGATAAAATGTAATAAATGATAGCAAAATTGTTGAAGGTCTCTGTTAACGTTTATTGTGTTATCTAAGACTATGTCATGTATTTTTTTTTTTTTTGGGGGGGGGGGGGGGGGGGCGGATGGTGGTTGTGGTGGTAGTGGTTTTAGTTGGGGTTTTTTTTTAATATCCATATTAAACGTATTTGTGCGCGACCGTTACTAGTGATTAAAGTTTTCTTTTGTTACCACAAACTTTTTTCATTAAATTTAAAAGAAGAAATTTAAATAATAATAATAATATTTTTTAAAATAACAAAGAAAGAGAACAAAGAAAGAAATAGCATGAAAAAAGTAACAAGGGAAATAACTCGATGAAGACAAACATATAATATACGTTTCCTATCAAGAGTTACTTGTCTTCAACTTTTATGTTTGGTGTGGTTTGTTCTTGTTGACGATGTTGTTGTTTTGTAGTTTTTGTTTGTTGTTGCTTTGATTTTTTCCTGGTGTGTATGTATGTGGGGTTTTTTTGTAACTTGTTTGTTGTTGGGGAGGGAGAGGGTGTTGTGGGGAGGGGTTGGGTTTTATGTCGTGCCATTATTGATATACATGTATGTGCCTTACCACAGTCCGTGGTGCTGCTGTCCAATACGTAGAAGGAAAATGCTCACTTGAGTGCAAATAAGAGACTAATAAGGCGTGGATCTTGGATTTTATTGCAGGGGGTACACTGATGTAATTAGTTCGGATGCGTTGATAAACCAGATTCCTTACTCAAAGTCAAATTAAATACTTGACGCAAAATGCTGCAGGTGGCCTTGCGTGATGGTGTGAAAGTTTTTAACTGTGTTTGCACTGTATTTTGTGAAACTACTCGGGTGGAGTAGGGCAAGACGGTATTCCACCCGAAGCACCATACACAGAGATTGTGGTACATTACAAGTGTAGAAATGTTAATGGGGGGGGGGGGGGGGGTGTCGTCAATACAATGGCACGGGAGATGTAAATTTGAGGGCTCAAAGTTATTGGGGATCCAAGTGTATGGTCTCCCGAAATAATTTCGAATTTCACGGGTTCAAATACCGTATGTTCAGTCTTCTGAGCACAATAGCAGGGGAAAGTGATAAATGTCCAACGCCTACGCCCCCACCCCCAACCGGCCTCCGGCTTATGTTGTAAACGTAAAGCCTTTTGACAAGTTTCTCATCCCAGTCTTTGTATTTTTAAGATGATTGCAGATGGTTAAACATCTGCCGAGTAGTTCTAGTTTATTTTGTTTAACGACACCAGAATAACACATTCATTAATTTATCATCGACTGTTGAATGTCAAACATTTGGTAATTATGGCATAGTCATTTCATTTCAACTTATTTTCGTGCGTATATCCAATTAAGGTTCAAGCACGCCGTCCTGGATACACACCTCAGCTATCTGGGCTGTCTGTCCAGGGCAGAGTTAGTTGTTAGTGGTTAGTGAGAGAGAAGAGTAGTTAAAACTCGTCCGATTCAGTTTTTCATTAGCAACAAGTGATTTTATTTTGTTTGATGCACAGACAAGACTGTACACACCACAACCTTTGATATACCAATCGTAGGGCTCTGCTTGGAACACAATAAAGTTGGGGTCCACCGTGTGAGATCGATCCTGCAACCCCCGCATCTCAGGCGAAAGCTCTACTGACTGACCTAGATCCAGTCCTTTGCTGAATAAAGGCGAATGGGTTCGTTCAATAATAGTCGGTACCATCGTTGAGCTTAAACATATCAGTTGGGCCAGAGGCGGATTCAAGAGGGGACCAGAGGACCCACACACCCTAAAAATATTCAAGTGCCCCCTCCCCTCTCTAACTATCTCTCTCTCTCTCTCTCTCTCTCTCTCTCTCTCTCTCTCTCTCTCTCTCTCTATTGGGATGCCTTTTTGACGAGTTTGTTAATATGCCCTTTTCCCGTTAGCCTCCCCCATTATATTTTCTGGATCCGACCCTTTGGTCTAGAAAGAGCAGCAATGACGATTGCTATGCTTTTCCCATGATCCGCGACTACAAACAATAATAACACGTATGTCTAGTATATGTTAATAACAGTTTAATAACTTCTAACAATTGATACATCGTGGCTACATACGTACCTAAATCACTGTACAGACATACACAATAACACAAAACAGCCTTTCGCTAAGGTAATATCGTATACACGCCAAGTCATCGTACAGACATACACGGTAACACAAAACAGCTTTTCGCTAAGGTAATGTATGCACACCAAGTCATCGTATAGACACACAGCAACACAAAACAACCTTTCGCAAAGGTAATATCGTATACACACCAAGTCATCGTACAGACACACAGTAATACAAAACAACCTTTCGCAAAGGTATATATCGTATACACACCAAGTTATCGTACAGACACACAGTAACACAAAACAGCCTTTCGCTAAGGTAATATCGTATACCCACCAAGTCATCGTACAGACATACACAGTAACACAAAACAGCCTTTCGCTAAGGTAATATCGTATACACGCCAAGTCATCGTACAGACATACACAGTAACACAAAACAGCCTTTCGCTAAGGTAATATCGTATACACGCCAAGTCATCGTACAGAAACACAGTAACACAAAACAGCCTTTCGCTAAGGTAATATCGTATACACGCCAAGTCATCGTACAGAAACACAGTAACACAAAACAGCCTTTCGCTAAGGTAATATCGTATACACACCAAGTCATCGTACAGACACACAGCAACACAAAACAGCATTTCACTAAGGTAATATCGTATACACACTAAATCACCGTACAGACATAGACAGCAACACAAAACAGCCTTTAGCTGAGGTAATATCGTATACACACTAAATCACCGTATAGACATAGACAGCGACACAAAACAGCCTTTAGCTGAGGTAATATCGTATACACACTAAATCACCGTGCAGACATAGACAGCAACACAAAACAGCCTTTCGCTAATATCGCATACACACTAATCACCGTACATATACAGCAACACAAAACAGCCTTTCGCCAAGGTATATAGTATACACACTAATCACCGTACATACACAGCAACACAAAACAGCCTTTCGCCAAGGTATATCGTATACACACTAATCACCGTACATACACAGCAACACAAAACAGCCTTTCGCCAAGGTATATCGTATACAGAGTAATCAAGAGTTCGCGTATTTTAAAATGATAGAGCAATAAAACTATAGATGTGTCCAAATAACCGCAAATTCCGTTTGTTCGTATTCCGTATGTGTATGAATGTAATCCACAATGAGGGGCAGGACGTAGCCCAGTGGTACAGCGTTCGCTCGATACGCGGTCGGTGTGGGATCGATCCCCGTCGGTGGAACCATTGGGCTATTTCTAGTTCCAGCCAGTGCACCACGACTGGTTTATCAAAGGCCGTGGTATGTAGTACTCTGTCTGTGGGATGGTGCATATAAAAGATCCCTTGCTGCTAATCGGAAAGAGTAGCCCACGAAGTGGTGACAGCGGGTTTCCTCTCTCAATATCTGTGTGGTCCTTAACCATGTGTCTGACGCCATATAACTGTAAATAAAATGTGTTGAGTGCGTCGTTAAATAAAACATTTCCTTCCTTAATCCACAATGCATGTAGAGTGATCGGATACGCTAACGCGTAAGGAGGACGCATAAATGGAATCTACTCAACCCACTTACATAGAAAGTGATTGATGCGGATTACGTATGACTGAAGTGGGTTACGGACAAATTGAATTTGCATCTAAGACAAAACTGCAACATCATGCATTCATTAATGAGCATCAGTGATAACACTAGGTATTCTAGAAACGTTAACATATCCTGCCTGACTTGTGACATCTTTCGAAAGGAGAATTAGAACATTTTTTTTTTTGTTCATGTTGAAACTTTTTTTTATTTTCATGTTGAAACTTTTTTTTATTGACATTCAGGTCCAATACAACTTTCATTCAGTTCTGTTAAACCCTGTATAGACATAAGAGATAAGGGGCGGGGGAAGGGTTTGGATCAGTGTGCGAACACATCTCTGTTTGGTGGTGGTAGTGGTGGTGGAGTTGTTTGGGGTCTTTTTCAGTACTTCGCCGTATTTATAACAAAAAGTAATTATAAAAGGTATTAATTAATTGCGACAAATAACCCAGTATAAAATTACTGGTGTCGGCCATCCCAGACAGCACTTGACTGATGAAGGGAGCAAGAGAAATCCCCCCAGAACAGGTTGAGTGTTTCCGCATTACATACGCAATTACATATTTTACGTTGGAGAAACCATCCAGCAACTGTTAGCCCACCTCACCCTCGGACTCACTCACCAAATTATTAGCTACGTACATAGCAACAAGCAATTAACCCATATCAAGCGATGAAACAATTCAAAGAATACAGCGTATCAGACTGATCTGCTCGAAAACCAATTCAGTGTTTGTCCTTAAAACAATCTTAAATTCTCTAGTAGTGAGTACCGTATAGCATTCCGTTTCAATTAACTTCTTTCAGTCAATCACCAAACCTCAGTCCGGTCTTTTGTAGCCACCCAAGGCATAATTATACCAGTATTTCCCCTATAAAAGTTAAAGTTTGTTGTGTTTAACGACAGCACATTGATTTATTAATCATATGCTATTGGATGTTAAACATTTGGTTATTTAGACACATAGTCTTAGAGAGGAAACCCGCTACATGTTTCTACTAGCAGCATGGAATATTTTATATGCACCATCAAACGGACAGGACAGCACATGCTACATTTTGATATATCAGTCGTGATTCCCTGGCTGGAACGAGAAATAGCCCAATGGCCCACCGACGGGGATCGATCCCAGTCCAGCTGCATATAAGGCTAGCCCTTTACCATTGGGCTACGTCCCGAGCCTCTTCCCCAGAAAGTGTTCCATACGACCCCATAGAAAAGGATGCGCGATGTATTCCAATGGTAAAGCGTTCGCTTGATACGCGATCGCTCTAGGATCAATCCCCGTCGGTGGACCTTTTGGGATATTTCTCGTTCCAGCCACTGCTTCTCAACTGGTGTAACAAAGACCGTGGTATGTTGGATGATGCATATCAAAAGTTCATAGATGCTAATCGAAAAGAGAAACCCATGGCGTGGCATCGCGGGTTTCCTCTCTTATTATCTGTGTGGTCCATAACCATGTCCGACGCCATATAACCGTAAATAAAAACGTGTTGAATGCGTCGTTAAATAAAACATTTCTTTCCTAAAAAAAACCCAACCCATCTAGAAGAAACAAAAAACTACAAAACTACTGAAAGAGCATGTGTTAAGATTTGTTGCAGATGGGTTTCTGATGGATATAATTAGAGCATTTTAACAAACTACGCTTCCGGTTGAAAAACGTATTGATACAATTATTTTAAATTATTTCAGCTGAATATTAATAAAAGGATAATGTTAGAAATGACTGGAGGGTGGTGGTATTATATTATGGCAGGTGGGTCTGTTAGAATATTATAATGTAATTGATATCGAAAAATATTACCTTTTCTATTTCTTCTTTAAAAAGTCTATACCCATACATCCTTCATAATGAATGAAGACCATGGATCTAAGTGAACAGGGTGTAGCCCCATTACATAGTTTCCATTTAATGAATCCATTGGGGATTTTTCGCGTTCCAACTGGTCGATTAGGACTGGTATATTTTAACAGACTGTGAATTGTGCCCACATGTTGGGGAGGTGCAGGTAAAATCAATTTACTGCCAATCCAAAGGAGTTACTTACCTGGAAGCACTAGGTTTCTTCTCTCATTCTTAGATTGTTTGTCATTAAACAAAACAAACTTCTATATTGTGTCGCAGCTTCGATATTGTTCAGCGAATAGCTTTTGATAAAACATTACATTTTTCTCACACCGGATAAAGATCATTATCCAGTAATTTTGTAGTTACAATACGCGATAGTTCAGTCATGCAGGTGTGCTTTCTGGAATTCATTCAAAGCCCAGGGACCATTTCCTCTTCGGGGAGGGATGCAGCTCAGCAGTAGAGAGGTGTTGCTGTTGGTACAATGGATCGCAGGCTTGCTAGCCCTTAAAGGACCGTCTCCATCTCAACCAGAGCTATAACCCGGTCAACTAAGTCAAAATCTCTCAGATAGCTCATCAAGTTTACTTTCGATGAACCGTCCGAAATCATGCGCCAAATCACTTCATGAAAACTACGCAGTTTTTGTAGGGTTTTTTTTTCTTTTTTTTTTTGGGGGGGGGGGGGGGGGGGGGGCTGGGGGGGGGGGGGAGGGGGGGGGGGGGGGGGGGGGGGGGGGGGGGGGGGGGGGGGGGGGGGGGGGGGCACGGCACTCAATTCTACGGGACATTCAAAATTCAAAAGTATCACAAATGCCCCTGCCCGCTACCGGGCTGCTGGTGCTCTCTTGTACTTGCCAATGCGGCCGGTCCCTTCTCACCCACCCAAACCCTTTTCCTGTCCTGGACGAAGGAGCCAGTTTAAGTCGATACCTGCGCCCATGACTGACGTGTGCTACAACAGCTTGCTGTAAATATGCACGTTAAACTTGACCTGATCTCTCATCCAGTACCCCGCGGCAATCAAAGATGTGGGTGTGTACTTCCTTGTTCGTTGGAAGAGCATATCAATCATCTATTGCTGTTCTTTCTAGACCAAGCGTCGAAACAACTGTTAAGCACCAAATAGCCATAGTTTAAACAGTACAGACGTATCGTTAAACATACGTGGCGGATTTTACGAAACTCATTTTTCTTAACACGAGGGTGTTTAAGTATTGTAAATATATGTAGTGTAAAACAAAAACAGGCTTTGCAAATTCAGTTGTTTCTTTCGTTCACATAACATTTTGTTTACTAATAGAAAACAAAGGAACAAACAACAGTTTGAACAAACTCACCTTAATGCAATTTATAACTATACGTCTCATCACCATTTTGTAATACTAAGTTTAGCTACATAGGTCGCCGCTCTTCCCCCTTGTAAGCCAATATTGCGAAAACATTATTTGCACGGGACCTATATTAAACACATCGGCTAACTGATTCAGAACGAATCAGAAGAAGGACATGTCACGGGAAAATCCGTGTGGTCTATTCTGAATGCATAAATATAAAGCATATACCTGAGTGTGCTTCTTTGATGGTATGAACAAATATTTTGACAGGATCTTGTACGGGGCGCAATTGTGAATGTGAGCTTACCCTGCCGGAACATACAAGATATATTACCTGGCTTAATATGTGGTAGTCTTTATACTGAGGTATTAAAATACTTGTATTTCGATACAGAATATGTCAAGCGCCATATATAACGGATGGATGTTTTACACGATTTCATTTGTAACAGCACTGACTGAAAATATTTCATATAATAATGTAAAGGATGTGTTTAAAATATGACTGTGATCTTAAAATGCTATCCCTGCGTGTCGACATTATCTACACATGTATAAGTTATGGTTGGTGTGTGTTGTCCTGTTAGGGTCATTCGTGTCTTCGCGTTGTCGATCTAGTTAAATCGCTAGTTAACAAGGCGAAGATGCAAAAACGCGAAGGCGAAGGATTCCTTCGCGTCTTTGCTCCTTTGCCGTCGCGTTTTCGCTCCTTCGCCGCCGTATTTTCGCTCCTTCGTCTTGTCGACTTCTGGCTTAGCTTGGTGGACAAATGCGAACGCACAAACAGTCTTAACAGGACACCATACTGGTGTTTCTTGATTTGTGTTCAAAATAGGATGTAGCGCTGTTAAATATAAAATTATCACTTTAGATAGTATTATCTCCGTCTGCACAATATAATTACGAAAATTAACAGAATGAGAATGAAAACAAGAGCCACGGCTAAACCTATAACCGTTAGGTCGGCTGTTCGTTCATCCATTTTGAAAATGTTAGTTTTAAATTCAATCATTTCAGACGCATCTTCGAGGTCTGTAAAATGTTTTTTTGAAACTAATTTTGGAACAAGTTCAGACCACAATGAAATTCTACGCCTATACAGGTGGTCTTTAATAGTTAGATTGTGTGTTAACACCAAATACTTTTCTGTATCATCGTTAAATTCCGGCCAACCGTTAGGAAGTCTTCGGTCATAATCGGGTACCGGGTTTCTGAAGGAAAAGAAAATAAGAAGGAAAATAAAATGAACGTTTGAAACTTAAAAACCTTTATCATTCTTTTTTTTTATTAGAAATTAACAACACATTTTTTTTTAGAAACTATCGATATGCATGGATGGATAGATGGATGGATGGATGGATAGACGGACGGACGGACGGACGGACGGACGGACGGACGGACGAATTCATGGATGGGCGGGTTCTGGGTGAATAAGCAGATGGACAGTCAAATGGATGAAGAGATGGGTGAATGGGTTTGCTGGCTGGGTTGATATTGGGTGGATGGATGCATGGATGCATGGATAGATGGTTGGATGGAGGATGCATACATGGGTATTGAGTGAATGGACGCAGGAAGGCATTTACTTTTGAAAATGCCGATAGTTGGGAATACATACCCGTGCTTCGCAAAACTGGCTAAGAAACCAATCTGAGTCCGAGCTAGGTTCTTTTCTTCAGTTGAAATGGGAGTATTCCCTAGGAGGTTGATGCCCGGCAAAATATCATTTTGAAAAACGCCAAACGTATAGAACTTGTCCATGCCGTGAATCATGCCCTGCACGTGGCTCTGGTTGACGTAGGATGGCGCGTGGTCGAAGTGGTACATGTACGTCCGTCCCTTCGCTCCCAGTGACGCGATCGTCCTGGCCCACTGGTAAACAGGAACCACAAACGTCGGGTCTGACGCCACCTTTAGTATCGCCTTCTTACTGACGAAGCCAGTCGAGAGACTTTCTGGGTAAATAGTTTCGTATAAAATAGTATCCATGACATACGGGTTAGAAACGCCATAGATCTGTTTTAAGAGTGGCGAGAGCAGCATGTACTTGAAACCGATGTGGGTTTTAATGGATGACAACAGGGACATGTTGAGGAGCTTCTCGAAGTTACCAACCAGCTTGAGCAGAGTGCCGCCTTCGTTGTTGTTCACGGCCAGAATGCAGTCGATGTTGGGCAACGACGTCGTCAGAAGGTGATGTTTCTTACGTATGAGCTCGTGGGGGCTAGCAACGATGAAGTCATCGTCTACAGTTGGCACGAACACAAAGTCGAACACGCCCGACTGCACGTCCGAAGACATAGGCCAGGAATTCTCGTAGATTGTCTTAAAAGGTACACCCTTCAAACATTCTATAATTTCCCGGTGAAGCCGTCGCTTGTCGGTTTGTTCCTTAGGGTAACAGTTCACCTTTTCTGCTAGATAATAGGTCGCTGGTAGTGGATTCCTGGCGAATGCCCACGAGCACGTAGCCGCTCCGCTCTGCATAACAGCCCTGTGGAAGAGTCCCTTAGAAGCCCGCGACAGGGCCTGGTAATTGACGCTGGCGCCCCCTGCCGACTCGCCGATCAAGGTGACCATGTCGGGATCGCCTCCAAAGTGAATGATGTTTTCGTGTATCCACCGAAGCGCCACGTGCTGGTCCCACAGTCCTAGATTCCCTGGCGCCACGTCGTCCTTGGTGCTGAGAAATCCAAAGGGCCCTAGACGATACTGTATGGTGACGACCACCACGTCGCCGAGAGTGGACAGAATCGAGGCGTCGTAGGGTCTAGCACTGCCGTATATAAATCCACCGCCGTGGATCCACACGACCACCGCTCGTTTCGTGGGCGACCGTCTCCTCGGGACGAAGATGTTGAGGAACAGACAGTCCTCTTCACCGTCTACTCGATTCGTTCCGTGGATGTACAGACTCTGGACGCACATTGGGCCAAACGTCGTCGCGTTATATACCCCGGTGATGTTGGGAGTTAGCTGCGGGCGCGAAAACCTCTCGCCGGTGGCGTAACGTATTCCAAGGAACGCTCGACAGTGCTGGCCATATTCTGTTATGATGTTGGTCCCTCGGTACGTCCCTGAACCCATACGGACCACCGGACTCGCTAGGATAGGATGGAGTACGGAGAGGAAGTAGAGAATGACTGTCACCAGGTTCGCCATGAGAATGAATGATGATCTTGTTGGCCGAAAATTTTACACCTGAAAGATACAAGGACAAATATACTCTGATTAAAAGCATATATCTTACTGTTCACTCTATCAAGAAGGTGTCCGTTACTAGATCTGATTTTCGCCAACGCAATTCCACGTCAAATTGTCGTTTTTTGCCTTTAAAACAATTCGGTTTGCATTGTGGCTGCGGGTTTTTTTTTCTTTTCGTGGCAACTAACTAACATGAATGTGTCCAAATAAGGCATCTCTGGCAGCTTGTAATGGCTACAGACTTCAGTTATCTTCACATTTGGTTAACAGGAAATATATTGTTTGACTGATTATTTTTTGGTTGTAATGGCAATTATTAGATATAAGTTGAAAGGGAGTATGTAGTTTGCACATATGCGTTGCGGTTTTTTAAATTTATTTATTTATTATTATTAGTAGTAGTAGTAGTAGTAGTAGTAGTAGTAGTAGTAGTAGTAGTAGTAGTAGTAGTAGTAGTAGTAGTAGTAGTAGTAGTAGTAGTAGTAGTAGTAGTAGTATTATTATTATTAGTAGTAGTAGTAGTAGTAGTAGTAGTAGTAGTAGTAGTAGTATTTTATTATTGGTAACCGCATCACACCAAAAACCGCCCATATGGAAAATGGCCTTTAGTTGAATTCCTTAGACCCTAACATAAGTAAATACGAATCAACTTCCATGATTTCCAATATCTGAAATATAAAACAAAAGTAAAAAGTTTGTTTTGTTAAATATCACTAGGCACACTAATTTATTAATTATCGCCTATTGGATGTCAACATTTTTTGGATGTCTGACATATAGTCTTAGAGTATACCCGCTACATGTTCCCATTAGCAGCAAGAGGTCTTTTAAATGCATTTTCCCACAGATAGGACAGCAAATTCCTGCAAATTCCTGCAAACGCGTCTGGAAGGTAGTACCGTTACCCCGAAAATTGACAAGGAATGTCATCACAGATTGAAAATGCGTATCAACTTCCGACATGATTTTCAGTGTTTAACATCTGACAAGAAAGTATTTCCACATTTGCTTTTGTTATGGTGTAAGATATTCATTTAATTGAATCCAATGACGCTATGTTTAGTTTAGTGCTAACTACATATACATCATTATCATAATCATTATTATTTATATAATTGCGCTGCTTCTGCTGTTAATCTACATCAATCAACTAATTACGAAGAGTTACGCCATTTAAACAGTTGTTGGCGTTCTAGAAAGGTCATCTTGGATGGAGTGAAGTTGTAGGCATGTTTTGATTTAGTATACTAGTCTGGGAGTGGTAGTTCTCTTTGTGGCAGTGCACGAGGGACGAAATATCCAGTAAAGGATATCCTTGCTATTTTAAAACTACATTCCCTGGAATATTTTTATTATTTAAGCATATAGAACAGAAAATCCAATTACGTTTGGTGCATATAAGACGCCGCACTCCGCATTGGTTTCACTAAGCTGGCTTATCCAGAACAAAAACAAACCCATGATTTTGAAAGTGGAACACTTTTGACGGGCTCGTATCGATCTCAGTTTTCATTGGCTTATCACAAGTACAAAATTCCCCAACAAGAGATCACGTGAGATTTCGCAATTTTTGAACAAATTTAACTGTCTTGATTGAGGGGCCGTCTCATATCTCCAAAACATATTTATATCAATAGAGGTATGGTACAACGCCTTTCCAGGGGTCGGTGAGTGGGGGATTTGCCTTGAAATTTTGACAGTGGCCAGCTGTTGGCATACGCGTTACATGTAAGGGGGTGTTACTAATTACGTAACGCTCTAGGGGTAGAGGAAGAGGGTACTGTGTTCGATTTACGTAACATTTTTCAAGACTATGTTATTTTTATTCATTACTTAGACCTAAAAAGGTGTTTTTTGGAAATGCGCGGTCAGTCTAGGATCGATCCCCATCGGCGGGTATACAAAAAGACCATGGTGTGTGATATCCTGTCTGTAGGATGGTACATATAAACAATCCCTTGCTAAAACAAAAATGTAGCGGGTTTCCAAGGCGCGTGTGCAGGGATTTCAGCGGGGTTGGGGTTATAGACTGTTAAGCGAAGTTTATATGGGACCATGCTCCCCCCAAAAATACATTTCAATTTTTTTAAGCTTGGGTAAGTAAGGGTTTCGACCTCCAATACCCTCCCCCTGCACATGCACCCGATTCCTCTCTAAGAGTATATGTCAAAATTACCAAATGTTAGACATCCAACAGCAGATGGAAGGAAGGATAGGATATGTTTTATTTAACGACGCACTCAACACATTTTATTTACGGTTGTATGGGGTCGGATGATTATTAATTCTGAAATAGGAAGGTACGACTATCGATAATACGTTGTCAAGATCAAACCGGTTTTAACTAAAGACTCTAGTACCGTATCCTCAACCGAACGTTCTTCGTACAGCGCAAAATTTCTCTTTCAATTTTTTGAGACGAACCCTACAATTTAAAATCGGCAAACGCACGTGTTAACTGAAACTGACAACAGGCTGCGGTGCTTTGCCGAGCTATGGCGGCACAGCCGACGAATCAAGCGTATACGTTTGACGATATCCGTTCATAGCGAACACACACGACTTTTTTAAAAGTGCATTTGAGCTTGTATTTCACATTTGTACATGATATTATAATATGGTAACCAGAGAATGTAACTTTAAGATTTAAAATATCGGTAGAACAGTATGGGCAGGGGTTGTTAAAAACGTTTATCATATCTGGAGAAACTTAAAATGTCAATATAAAATTAGGTCTTACTTGCATGTTTAGCTTCAATTTGAGCTTCACTTTAATACTAATCTAAGTTTTTTTTAAATATACATTTTATAATTGGTTTATTATTTTAACAATATATTTTAATAATTTTTATTCAGTTAAACTTTAGTTTTGCTAAAATATGATTTTCGTGACGTCCATTGCTAAATATCATGGCGAAAGTACACGACATGCTTAACTCATTACGGTATAATGTTATATCCCAGTGGCAAGGAGGCTTGCTGTTCCGCCATGTTTTTTCTATTATAAACAGACAATTACTCGCCAGAAGATTAATTCTCACACCATTATATCCCAATGGTACCTCCCCCGATGCGAAACAACGATATTCCTAGCCCAGACGAGGGTAACCGGTACTTGAAGCGACAATCAACGATCTTATTTACCTCGTGCGTTTTCGTTTAGAGTGTATTTATGATTATTAATGTACTACGTTCCGCGTCGGTTTGGACATGTGTGCTTTTTACTTTACAAAAAGAGAAGTCATTTTCAGTTCATCTTAATTATTTTATATTTACTGTGGAATCGCGGGGGTGTTTTTTTCGTGGCCTTAAGTTTTCGTGTATTACTAAAAAACGAGAAAAACACACACACACACACACAAAAACCTACATTTCATGGTTTTGAAACGTAGTATAACTTCGCTTTATATGTATAATGTATTCTTGTCCTGGACAAAAAAACCCGGCCGAGGTCGGCTCTTGTGCCCAAGACAGGCGTGCGCTACAACAGCTTGCTCTGAATTAGCCCGAGTACTCTGACTGTAAGAGAGCTAGACGGGCATTTGGACATAAATACGCTATTTATGTCCAAATGTCCGTCTAGCTCTCTTACAGTCTGCGTACTCGGGCTAGCTCTGAATGTGCACGTTAACTCCTTTGCCAATTGCCAATAAATGTATTCAGTGCCGGATTTATAAGGGGGCAATTGCCCCCCCCCCCACCCCCCGCCAGAGCCCCCACCCCACCCCCAACCCACAAACTAAGGACTTCCTTTATAAAAAAGATTTTTAATAAAATTTGTTCATTTTTTTTATTTGTCTTGTAATTTAATTTCTATGTTGAGGGACCCCTGAACCTGAAGTGCCCCGGGGTCCCCAAGTTCTAAATCCGGCCCTGGATGTATTATATTTTGATAGTATTCTTGAATTCGTTGACTGTACTAGTCCACGAATTAAACGAAAATTAGATCACAGTGAAGAAAGGTAATTTCATAGCATTTATATTGTTCTTTCGTTCGTTTGGTCATTCATTCATTCATTCATTCACTTCACTTCACCAAACCATTTATACATGCATTTATTCTGTATCACTTTGCCTGTTTTAGATAGTCTTACATGGCAGTGAAGGATTAAATCATACTGATGTAATTTTATTGAAGTCGAATTTCACGAAGAAAGGCAAACACAAGAATGGTGTTTGAAAACGAGTGTTAGCTGAAAACGGAATCCATCAGCACATTACTATACAGGATTGCAGTCCAACATGTTCTGAAGAACAGAGAAATGCGCCTTCCTTTCGTATTTTCCACACACATTCGCATGTTACGGTTATTAATTGAACGTTTTAACAGACAATTTGTGTATGTTGAGTAGTTGTTATTTATATCGATTTTCAGAAAATGTCTAGAACACTGGTAACCAACTCTCTTAGTAATATTTAACAATTACTAGTTTCGTCCCCTCAGATGGTACCGACCGATCCCTCTGGCTCATGGACTATTTGGGGTAGATTAGGTGAATGGTGAAGCGACAAAGAATAAATGAACTGAAAATATATAAGTAACAGGTGTGGATTTAAGGATTTTTAAATGGCCACCTCCGATAATATTAAATAATTTGGCTTTTTTTTTTCTCGCTCCAGCCAGTGCACCACGACTGGTACATCAAAGGCTACCCTGTCTATGAGGGTAGAGCATATAAAAGATCCCTTGCTGCTAATCGAAAAGAGTAGCCCATGAAGTGACGACAGCGGGTTTCCTCCCTCAATATCTGTGTGGACGTTAAATAAAACATTTCCTTCCTTTTTTTTTGTTTTTTTGTTTTTTTTATAAAATTTAGTTTAGTGCTATATCCATAAAAGCATAAGCATACTGTCCTGGACACAGATATTTGGGTTCTCTTTCAAGGACAGGAGTTAATTGGTATTTGTTAGCAGTTAATGCGAGACAAGTGTGGATGGGAGCTGGTACCAGTTTGCTAACCCAGTACCTACCAGCCGTAAGGCTGATGGTTAAATCAATAGGTCGGACATTAGGCATTCATTTGAACTTAATTTCTGTGCTTATATCCAGTTAACGTTCAAGCATGCTATGCATGGCCCACAACTCAGCTTTGTTTTACATATATTTGCATTTGATAAAATCCAGCAGACCCATCGCATATGCATTATTCATTATTATTATTATTATTATATTTTATTTTCGTGGTTATATCCAATTAAAGTTCAATCACGCTGTTCTGGACACACATCAGCTATCTGGGCTGTCCGCAGTTGGTTAGTTGTTAGTGGTTAGTGAGAGAGAAGAGGGTGTAGTGGTCTTGCACCTACCCACCGAGTCGCTAAAATTCGCTCTGGATGGGAGCCGGTACCGGGCTGCGAACCCTGTGCCTACCAGCCTTATGTCCGATGGCTTAACCAAGACGCCACTGAGACCGGTTCATTATTCATTAATAATCCTGTTGTCCATATGCATGTAGTTATCAACGTTGTATGTAAAATTTATGTTATTGTTTTGAGAACCTTTTACGTTTCCATAATTTACAAAAAAAAAAGCACAAGGGCGAATCCAAGGGTGGGGACCAAAGGGATCTGCCCCACTAAAAATTAAAGGTTCCCCATTTTTTTTAGCAATGTGTTTACAATTTTCAGTGAAGTGCCCTTTTTCCAGGGGTTGGTCCATGTGCCATTTTGCCCTTGCTTCCCTCCCAAAAAATATGTCCTGGGTCCGACCTTGAAGCATCTAGATTATTTCTTCCTGTTGTCTTTCATCAACAAAATTGTTCTGTTATTCCTTTTCTAGTAGTTAGCGATCAACGGGTTAATGGCGGCGCCATAGGTTTCCAAGAACGATATACGGCACGTTAAAGAGGGGCCTCATTAATGTATGCACGATAACTGGACACATGATAGGAGAGAGCGGTACACACAGCTCTACCCCCCTGGAAGTCATGCACACACGGTAAATTGACAAACTGTGTACACGATAAACCATGAAAGATTAAATACCACTAGCATTAGATGAGACAGGAAGAAGTCAAATTTGGGGATTTGGAGCAAAGCAAAGAGTGGAACATCTACACTGTAGATATTTTCCTGGGAAATGTCCAATCCGTCACATTGCTGATGAAGTGACAATGCCAAGCATGTTACAATATTGATAAATTAGTGACATTCAGTATTTGATAATATTGATAAAAAGATAACGTCCAGACTGTCACATTGTCGAGAACCTTACGGTTTGATGAATTGGTGACGTCTAATCGATAATAAAGAGACTACGTCCAGACCGTCACATTTTTTCTCTGAAACGATGGTATCAAGGATGTTACAATACTGGTGAATTGGAGACATCCAATCGTTTACATTATGGATAAAAAGACGACATCCATACCGTCATATTGTATGTGAAGTGATGGTATCAAGGATGTTATATTGATGAATTCCAATTGATGACATCCAATATTGCATATTATTGATAAAAATGACACCGTTCAATCAGTCACTGCTGTCAGAATGCTGTCACGGTAAAGATGAATTTGTATAGTTTCTTGACGCCGCCTTCAAATCCGTCACATTGCTTGCAACATCAAAATTGAAATGGCGTGACATTGTAAATAACAAGTGGGTTTCCAATCATCGAATGCAAATATCACATACACTATAAAGTGTGCTCGTGTAATAACGCCTTTAGAGGATAGTCTATAAAGTGCATATGATAATCTATAAAGTGCAAGAGTGTCATAACTTTTATCCAGGACATGTGGCCCTGGCAGCTTAGTAACGTGTCAGAACAGCGTATTTGAATATTTTATTTAATAGCATGAACGTAACTTGCATCATAATAAACATTATTTTATAACCATTTTCCACAGGCATTTACACAGTATAGCACGGTGCGGTCGAATTGTTCCGTTTAATACCAGTTTACAACCAGAATTCTGAGTTAAATAAGTTGCTAAATAAGCAATACATGTTCCCTACCGGGCCCAGCGAAGTTTCATATCTCAAGGGGCCAAAACTCTCCATGAAAGAAAAAACTTTATCTGTAGCACCATATGTGATAAAGCTATACACTAAATTCCCACTCTGTATCTGAAGGCATTGGTTTTAAAAAAAAGTATGGACAGACGGATAGAGGAATAACAAGTATATCCATGTATTGATGGACGTAGAATGGAGACCGGGTTGATGCATTGAGAGGGTAACAACTGGGATTAGTTCACTTAGAAGGTAAGAACGGGGGTTAGTGCACGGAGAAGGTAAGAACGGGGATATGTGCACGTAGAAGGTAAGAACAGGGATTAGTGCACGTAGAAGGTAAGAACGGGGATTAGTGCATGTAGAAGGTAAGAACGGGGATATGTGCACGTAGAAGGTAAGAACGGGGATTAGTGCACGTAGAAGGTAAGAACGGGGATTAGTGCACGTAGAAGGTAAGAACGGGGATATGTGCACGTAGAAGGTAAGAACGGGGATTAGTGCACGTAGAAGGTAAGAACGGGGATTGGTGCACGTAGAAGGTAAGAACGGGGATTAGTGCACGTAGAAGGTAAGAACGGGGATTAGTGCACGCAGAAGGTAAGAACGGGGATTAGTGCACGTAGAAGGTAAGAACGGGGATATGTGCACGTAGAAGGTAATAATGGGGGTTAGTGCACGGAGAAGGTAAGAACGGGGATTAGTGCACGGAGAAGGTAAGAACGGGGATTAGTGCACGTAGAAGGTAAGAACGGGGATTAGTGCACGTAGAAGGTAAGAACGGGGATTAGTGCACGTAGAAGGTAAGAACGGGGATTAGTGCACGGATAAGGTTAGTGCACGGAGAAGGTAAGAACGGGGATATGTGCACGTAGAAGGTAATAATGGGGGTTAGTGCACGGAGAAGGTAAGAACGGGGATTAGTGCACGGAGAAGGTAAGAACGGGGATTAGTTCACGGAGAAGGTAAGAACGGGCAGATGTGCACGTAGAAGGTAAGAACGGGGATTAGTGCACGGAGAAGAACGGGGAATAGTGCACGGAGAAGGTAAGATCGGGGATTAGTGCATGGAGAAGGTAATTTGTGCACGGAGGAGGTAAGAACGGGGATTAGTGCACGGATAAGGTAAGAACGGTGATTAGTGCACGGAGAAGGTAATTTGTGCACGAAGGTAAGAACGGGGATTAGTGCACGAAGAAGGTAAGAACGGGGATTAGTGCACGGAGAAGGTAAGAACGGTGATTAGTGCACGAAGAAGGTAAGAACGGTGATTAGCGCAGGGAGAAGGTAAGAACGGTGATTAGTGCACGGAGAAGGTAAGAACGGTTATAAGAGCACGAAGAAGGTAATTTTTGCACGAAGAAGGTAATTTATGCACGGAGAAGGCAAGAACGGGGATTAGTGCACGGAGAAGGTAAGAACGGCGGTTAGTGCACGGAGAAGGTAAGAACGGTGATTAGTGCACGGTGAAGGTAAGAACGGTTATTAGTGCACAGACAAGGTAATTTGTGCACGGAGAAGGTAAGAACGAGGATTAGTGCATGAAGAAGGTAAGAACGAGGATTAGTGCATGGAGAAGGTAAGAACGGTGATTAGCGCACGGAGAAGGTAAGAACGGTGATTAGTGCACGGAGAAGGTAAGAACGGTTTAAGAGCACGAAGAAGGTAATTTTTGCACGAAGAAGGTAATTTGTGCACGGAGAAGGCAAGAACGGGGATTAGTGCACAGAGAAGGTAAGAACGGCGGTTAGTGCACGGAGAAGGTAAGAACGGCGGTTAGTGCACGGAGAAGGTAAGAACGGTGATTATTGCACGGAGAAGGTAAGAACGGTTATTAGTGCACGGAGAAGGGTGCACGGAGAAGGTAAGAATTTGTTGCACGGAGAAGGTAAGAACGGGGGTTAGTGCACGGAGAAGGTAAGAACGGTTAGTGCACGGAGAAGGTAAGAACGGGGATTAGTTTAGTGCACGGAGAAGGTAAGAACGGTTATTAGTGCACGAAGAAGGTAATTTGTGCACGAAGAAGGTAAGAACGGTGATTAGTGCACGGAGAAGGTAACGAAGAAGGTAAGAACGGGGATTAACGGTGATTAGTGCACGAAGAAGGTAAGAACGGTGATTAGCGCAGGGAGAAGGTAAGAACGGTGATTAGTGCACGGAGAAGGTAAGAACGGAAGGATTAGTGCACGGTGAGTGCAGGTAAGAACGGTTATTAGTGCACAGACAAGGTAATTTGTGCACGGAGAAGGTAAGAACGAGGATTAGTGCATGAAGAAGGTAAGAACGAGGATTAGTGCATGGAGAAGGTAAGAACGGTGATTAGCGCACGGAGAAGGTAAGAACGGTGATTAGTGCACGGAGAAGGTAAGAACGGTTTAAGAGCACGAAGAAGGTAATTTTTGCACGAAGAAGGTAATTTGTGCACGGAGAAGGCAAGAACGGGGATTAGTGCACAGAGAAGGTAAGAACGGCGGTTAGTGCACGGAGAAGGTAAGAACGGCGGTTAGTGCACGGAGAAGGTAAGAACGGTGATTATTGCACGGAGAAGGTAAGAACGGTTATTAGTGCACGGAGAAGGTAATTTGTGCACGGAGAAGGTAAGAACGGGGGTTAGTGCACGGAGGAGGTAAGAACGGGGGTTAGTGCACGGAGAAGGTAAGAACGGGGGTTAGTGCACGGAGAAGGTAAGAACGGTTATTAGTGCACGAAGAAGGTAATTTGTGCACGAAGAAGATAATTTTTGCATGGAGAAGGTAAAAACGGTGATTAGTGCACGGAGAAGGTAAGAACGGTGATTAGTGCACGGAGAAGGTAAGAACGGTGATTAGTGCACGGAGAAGGTAAGAACGGTGATTAGTGTACGGAGAAAGTAAGAACGGTTATTAGAGCACGGAGAAGGTAAGAACGGGGGTTAGTACACAGAGAAAGTAAAAACGGTGATTAGTGCACGGAGGAGGTGGTGGTAGTGGCGGGATCTGACGTACAAGACTAACCTTGCCAGCCAGTGCTATCACACTGCTCGACTAACATGTTGTTTCATTAAGATACAGATCTAGACGTTGCTGTAAATAGATATGTCATGTCACGAGCCGCTAGACTCACGTAATTGTATGTTGATGAAGTGGTAGTACGTACGCAGGTTACTGGAACAACGACATAGCTAAAACAACCAACTCGGAGACCCCTGTCTTGTTAGGGCATCCATTGTTTAAATCAGTGTCGTCACACTTCTCGTGGGCCATGATAGACACGATTTTGTAGGGTACGGGGGCTACCTAACAGAACGAAACCGTTACTCCATGAGCCAAACCTGGAATTTTAAAGGTTGATTACAAAATCGAGGGACTAAGTGCCACTATGATGTTCAGTTTACCTGATGTCTGAACTGTATGAAAATATGTGATGGCCATTTCAGAGGTCCAGCAAAATATGAAAATGGTGGCCATTTTTCAAAATGGCAGTAATTTTGTTTATAAATTAGCACAGCTTAGAGGTGTGACGATGCGGTACATATCCAGATATGTGGGTCGCGATACGATACGCATAGCGATATTTTATGACTGGCCCTAGTTAATTACAACATCTAGTAGCTTGTAAAGCTATCAAATTTAGCAAATCTAATGTCTGGTTGTTATTATGTTTGTAGAAGCTAAAACTTAATTTTATGGTACATACTTCGGAAATTAAAGCCAGTGACTTTAAGACTTGTATCTATTTTAAGTTACCGGTCTTACCAGCCTCGGTGGTGTCGTGGTTAAGCCATCGGACATAAGGCTGGCATGTACCGGCTCCCACCCAGAGCGAGTTTTAACGACTCGGTGGTGTCGTGGTTAAGCCATCGGACATAAGGCTGGCATGTACCGGCTCCCACCCAGAGCGAGTTTTAACGACTCGGTGGTGTCGTGGTTAAGCCATCGGACATAAGGCTCGCATGTACCGGCTCCCACCCAGAGCGAGTTTTAACGACTCGGTGGTGTCGTGGTTAAGCCATCGGACATAAGGCTGGCATGTACCGGCTCCCACCCAGAGCGAGTTTTAACGACTCGGTGGTGTCGTGGTTAAGCCATCGGACATAAGGCTGGCATGTACCGGCTCCCACCCAGAGCGAGTTTTAACGACTCGGTGGTGTCGTGGTTAAGCCATCGGACATAAGGCTGGCATGTACCGGCTCCCACCCAGAGCGAGTTTTAACGACTCGGTGGTGTCGTGGTTAAGCCATCGGACATAAGGCTCGCATGTACCGGCTCCCACCCAGAGCGAGTTTTAACGACTCGGTGGTGTCGTGGTTAAGCCATCGGACATAAGGCTCGCATGTACCGGCTCCCACCCAGAGCGAGTTTTAACGACTCGGTGGTGTCGTGGTTAAGCCATCGGACATAAGGCTCGCATGTACCGGCTCCCACCCAGAGCGAGTTTTAACGACTCGGTGGTGTCGTGGTTAAGCCATCGGACATAAGGCTGGCATGTACCGGCTCCCACCCAGAGCGAGTTTTAACGACTCGGTGGTGTCGTGGTTAAGCCATCGGACATAAGGCTCGCATGTACCGGCTCCCACCCAGAGCGAGTTTTAACGACTCGGTGGTGTCGTGGTTAAGCCATCGGACATAAGGCTGGCATGTACCGGCTCCCACCCAGAGCGAGTTTTAACGACTCGGTGGTGTCGTGGTTAAGCCATCGGACATAAGGCTCGCATGTACCGGCTCCCACCCAGAGCGAGTTTTAACGACTCGGTGGTGTCGTGGTTAAGCCATCGGACATAAGGCTGGCATGTACCGGCTCCCACCCAGAGCGAGTTTTAACGACTCGGTGGTGTCGTGGTTAAGCCATCGGACATAAGGCTCGCATGTACCGGCTCCCACCCAGAGCGAGTTTTAACGACTCGGTGGTGTCGTGGTTAAGCCATCGGACATAAGGCTGGCATGTACCGGCTCCCACCCAGAGCGAGTTTTAACGACTCGGTGGTGTCGTGGTTAAGCCATCGGACATAAGGCTGGCATGTACCGGCTCCCACCCAGAGCGAGTTTTAACGACTCGGTGGTGTCGTGGTTAAGCCATCGGACATAAGGCTGGCATGTACCGGCTCCCACCCAGAGCGAGTTTTAACGACTCGGTGGTGTCGTGGTTAAGCCATCGGACATAAGGCTGGCATGTACCGGCTCCCACCCAGAGCGAGTTTTAACGACTCGGTGGTGTCGTGGTTAAGCCATCGGACATAAGGCTCGCATGTACCGGCTCCCACCCAGAGCGAGTTTTAACGACTCGGTGGTGTCGTGGTTAAGCCATCGGACATAAGGCTGGCATGTACCGGCTCCCACCCAGAGCGAGTTTTAACGACTCGGTGGTGTCGTGGTTAAGCCATCGGACATAAGGCTCGCATGTACCGGCTCCCACCCAGAGCGAGTTTTAACGACTCGGTGGTGTCGTGGTTAAGCCATCGGACATAAGGCTGGCATGTACCGGCTCCCACCCAGAGCGAGTTTTAACGACTCGGTGGTGTCGTGGTTAAGCCATCGGACATAAGGCTGGCATGTACCGGCTCCCACCCAGAGCGAGTTTTAACGACTCGGTGGTGTCGTGGTTAAGCCATCGGACATAAGGCTCGCATGTACCGGCTCCCACCCAGAGCGAGTTTTAACGACTCGGTGGTGTCGTGGTTAAGCCATCGGACATAAGGCTCGCATGTACCGGCTCCCACCCAGAGCGAGTTTTAACGACTCGGTGGTGTCGTGGTTAAGCCATCGGACATAAGGCTCGCATGTACCGGCTCCCACCCAGAGCGAGTTTTAACGACTCGGTGGTGTCGTGGTTAAGCCATCGGACATAAGGCTCGCATGTACCGGCTCCCACCCAGAGCGAGTTTTAACGACTCGGTGGTGTCGTGGTTAAGCCATCGGACATAAGGCTCGCATGTACCGGCTCCCACCCAGAGCGAGTTTTAACGACTCGGTGGTGTCGTGGTTAAGCCATCGGACATAAGGCTGGCATGTACCGGCTCCCACCCAGAGCGAGTTTTAACGACTCGGTGGTGTCGTGGTTAAGCCATCGGACATAAGGCTGGCATGTACCGGCTCCCACCCAGAGCGAGTTTTAACGACTCGGTGGTGTCGTGGTTAAGCCATCGGACATAAGGCTGGCATGTACCGGCTCCCACCCAGAGCGAGTTTTAACGACTCGGTGGTGTCGTGGTTAAGCCATCGGACATAAGGCTGGCATGTACCGGCTCCCACCCAGAGCGAGTTTTAACGACTCGGTGGTGTCGTGGTTAAGCCATCGGACATAAGGCTGGCATGTACCGGCTCCCACCCAGAGCGAGTTTTAACGACTCGGTGGTGTCGTGGTTAAGCCATCGGACATAAGGCTGGCATGTACCGGCTCCCACCCAGAGCGAGTTTTACGACTCGGTGGTGTCGTGGTTAAGCCATCGGACATAAGGCTGGCATGTACCGGCTCCCACCCAGAGCGAGTTTTAACGACTCGGTGGTGTCGTGGTTAAGCCATCGGACATAAGGCTGGCATGTACCGGCTCCCACCCAGAGCGAGTTTTAACGACTCGGTGGTGTCGTGGTTAAGCCATCGGACATAAGGCTGGCATGTACCGGCTCCCACCCAGAGCGAGTTTTAACGACTCGGTGGTGTCGTGGTTAAGCCATCGGACATAAGGCTGGCATGTACCGGCTCCCACCCAGAGCGAGTTTTAACGACTCGGTGGTGTCGTGGTTAAGCCATCGGACATAAGGCTGGCATGTACCGGCTCCCACCCAGAGCGAGTTTTAACGACTCGGTGGTGTCGTGGTTAAGCCATCGGACATAAGGCTGGCATGTACCGGCTCCCACCCAGAGCGAGTTTTAACGACTCGGTGGTGTCGTGGTTAAGCCATCGGACATAAGGCTGGCATGTACCGGCTCCCACCCAGAGCGAGTTTTAACGACTCGGTGGTGTCGTGGTTAAGCCATCGGACATAAGGCTGGCATGTACCGGCTCCCACCCAGAGCGAGTTTTAACGACTCGGTGGTGTCGTGGTTAAGCCATCGGACATAAGGCTGGCATGTACCGGCTCCCACCCAGAGCGAGTTTTAACGACTCGGTGGTGTCGTGGTTAAGCCATCGGACATAAGGCTGGCATGTACCGGCTCCCACCCAGAGCGAGTTTTAACGACTCGGTGGTGTCGTGGTTAAGCCATCGGACATAAGGCTGGCATGTACCGGCTCCCACCCAGAGCGAGTTTTAACGACTCGGTGGTGTCGTGGTTAAGCCATCGGACATAAGGCTGGCATGTACCGGCTCCCACCCAGAGCGAGTTTTAACGACTCGGTGGTGTCGTGGTTAAGCCATCGGACATAAGGCTGGCATGTACCGGCTCCCACCCAGAGCGAGTTTTAACGACTCGGTGGTGTCGTGGTTAAGCCATCGGACATAAGGCTCGCATGTACCGGCTCCCACCCAGAGCGAGTTTTAACGACTCGGTGGTGTCGTGGTTAAGCCATCGGACATAAGGCTGGCATGTACCGGCTCCCACCCAGAGCGAGTTTTAACGACTCGGTGGTGTCGTGGTTAAGCCATCGGACATAAGGCTGGCATGTACCGGCTCCCACCCAGAGCGAGTTTTAACGACTCGGTGGTGTCGTGGTTAAGCCATCGGACATAAGGCTGGCATGTACCGGCTCCCACCCAGAGCGAGTTTTAACGACTCGGTGGTGTCGTGGTTAAGCCATCGGACATAAGGCTGGCATGTACCGGCTCCCACCCAGAGCGAGTTTTAACGACTCGGTGGTGTCGTGGTTAAGCCATCGGACATAAGGCTGGCATGTACCGGCTCCCACCCAGAGCGAGTTTTAACGACTCGGTGGTGTCGTGGTTAAGCCATCGGACATAAGGCTGGCATGTACCGGCTCCCACCCAGAGCGAGTTTTAACGACTCGGTGGTGTCGTGGTTAAGCCATCGGACATAAGGCTGGCATGTACCGGCTCCCACCCAGAGCGAGTTTTAACGACTCGGTGGTGTCGTGGTTAAGCCATCGGACATAAGGCTGGCATGTACCGGCTCCCACCCAGAGCGAGTTTTAACGACTCGGTGGTGTCGTGGTTAAGCCATCGGACATAAAGGCTAAGGGCATGTACCGGCTCCCACCCAGAGCGAGTTTTAACGACTCGGTGGTGTCGTGGTTAAGCCATCGGACATAAGGCTGGCATGTACCGGCTCCCACCCAGAGCGAGTTTTAACGACTCGGTGGTGTCGTGGTTAAGCCATCGGACATAAGGCTGGCATGTACCGGCTCCCACCCAGAGCGAGTTTTAACGACTCGGTGGTGTCGTGGTTAAGCCATCGGACATAAGGCTGGCATGTACCGGCTCCCACCCAGAGCGAGTTTTAACGACTCGGTGGTGTCGTGGTTAAGCCATCGGACATAAGGCTGGCATGTACCGGCTCCCACCCAGAGCGAGTTTTAACGACTCGGTGGTGTCGTGGTTAAGCCATCGGACATAAGGCTGGCATGTACCGGCTCCCACCCAGAGCGAGTTTTAACGACTCGGTGGTGTCGTGGTTAAGCCATCGGACATAAGGCTGGCATGTACCGGCTCCCACCCAGAGCGAGTTTTAACGACTCGGTGGTGTCGTGGTTAAGCCATCGGACATAAGGCTGGCATGTACCGGCTCCCACCCAGAGCGAGTTTTAACGACTCGGTGGTGTCGTGGTTAAGCCATCGGACATAAGGCTGGCATGTACCGGCTCCCACCCAGAGCGAGTTTTAACGACTCGGTGGTGTCGTGGTTAAGCCATCGGACATAAGGCTGGCATGTACCGGCTCCCACCCAGAGCGAGTTTTAACGACTCGGTGGTGTCGTGGTTAAGCCATCGGACATAAGGCTGGCATGTACCGGCTCCCACCCAGAGCGAGTTTTAACGACTCGGTGGTGTCGTGGTTAAGCCATCGGACATAAGGCTGGCATGTACCGGCTCCCACCCAGAGCGAGTTTTAACGACTCGGTGGTGTCGTGGTTAAGCCATCGGACATAAGGCTGGCATGTACCGGCTCCCACCCAGAGCGAGTTTTAACGACTCGGTGGTGTCGTGGTTAAGCCATCGGACATAAGGCTGGCATGTACCGGCTCCCACCCAGAGCGAGTTTTAACGACTCGGTGGTGTCGTGGTTAAGCCATCGGACATAAGGCTGGCATGTACCGGCTCCCACCCAGAGCGAGTTTTAACGACTCGGTGGTGTCGTGGTTAAGCCATCGGACATAAGGCTGGCATGTACCGGCTCCCACCCAGAGCGAGTTTTAACGACTCGGTGGTGTCGTGGTTAAGCCATCGGACATAAGGCTGGCATGTACCGGCTCCCACCCAGAGCGAGTTTTAACGACTCGGTGGTGTCGTGGTTAAGCCATCGGACATAAGGCTGGCATGTACCGGCTCCCACCCAGAGCGAGTTTTAACGACTCGGTGGTGTCGTGGTTAAGCCATCGGACATAAGGCTGGCATGTACCGGCTCCCACCCAGAGCGAGTTTTAACGACTCGGTGGTGTCGTGGTTAAGCCATCGGACATAAGGCTGGCATGTACCGGCTCCCACCCAGAGCGAGTTTTAACGACTCGGTGGTGTCGTGGTTAAGCCATCGGACATAAGGCTGGCATGTACCGGCTCCCACCCAGAGCGAGTTTTAACGACTCGGTGGTGTCGTGGTTAAGCCATCGGACATAAGGCTGGCATGTACCGGCTCCCACCCAGAGCGAGTTTTAACGACTCGGTGGTGTCGTGGTTAAGCCATCGGACATAAGGCTGGCATGTACCGGCTCCCACCCAGAGCGAGTTTTAACGACTCGGTGGTGTCGTGGTTAAGCCATCGGACATAAGGCTGGCATGTACCGGCTCCCACCCAGAGCGAGTTTTAACGACTCGGTGGTGTCGTGGTTAAGCCATCGGACATAAGGCTGGCATGTACCGGCTCCCACCCAGAGCGAGTTTTAACGACTCGGTGGTGTCGTGGTTAAGCCATCGGACATAAGGCTGGCATGTACCGGCTCCCACCCAGAGCGAGTTTTAACGACTCGGTGGTGTCGTGGTTAAGCCATCGGACATAAGGCTGGCATGTACCGGCTCCCACCCAGAGCGAGTTTTAACGACTCGGTGGTGTCGTGGTTAAGCCATCGGACATAAGGCTGGCATGTACCGGCTCCCACCCAGAGCGAGTTTTAACGACTCGGTGGTGTCGTGGTTAAGCCATCGGACATAAGGCTGGCATGTACCGGCTCCCACCCAGAGCGAGTTTTAACGACTCGGTGGTGTCGTGGTTAAGCCATCGGACATAAGGCTGGCATGTACCGGCTCCCACCCAGAGCGAGTTTTAACGACTCGGTGGTGTCGTGGTTAAGCCATCGGACATAAGGCTGGCATGTACCGGCTCCCACCCAGAGCGAGTTTTAACGACTCGGTGGTGTCGTGGTTAAGCCATCGGACATAAGGCTGGCATGTACCGGCTCCCACCCAGAGCGAGTTTTAACGACTCGGTGGTGTCGTGGTTAAGCCATCGGACATAAGGCTGGCATGTACCGGCTCCCACCCAGAGCGAGTTTTAACGACTCGGTGGGTAGGTGTAAAGACCACTACACCCTTTTCTCTCTCAAAACCCGTTGTTCTTTTTGAAAATAGAATTTAAAGGTCCTTGGCAGGTGGACGGGATTACTTAGCATTTTTGTGTAGTCTATATATTGTTTGACCAAAAATGGAGGGTGGATGGTTCGGGCCTCTTGGGCCAAACGTGAATCCGCACCTGCATTGCATAAGCAGGCCTACGGCAAATATACTGAGCTTTCAAAGTTATAATCAAAGCTGTTTTCTTTAAATTGTTGTTTTACCTTCTACATCTGATTGTTGTTGTTTCTCTAATCATCATTACATAAAGAAGATATAAATTCTAATGTTGTGCTACATTTGCAACACAAATTAGCATATTCAAAATATCTACACGAAAAATAATACAACACCCAAAATATATAAACTCCACCCTTGCTAAAGACAACGAAAACAAAAATCATTATAGACTGGTACTTGATTGACCTGTGATCTTCTATCGTATTCTCCGCGTAATCGCTTTCAAAGTTGAGCATCGGTTCTGAAACCTGTCCGAACCCAGTCACCTGTTTCCGCCATTCAGTCAATTTCACGGAACATGCCACGCTACGCCTCCTGGGAGTACGTCCGGTATTTCGGCGCGTGCGCGTGACGTCATAAGCGCGCCGAGTATCGGTACGTTAAACGCGCTATTATTGTCGTCTGCTTATACAACACATCTCGCAGACATGTGTAATTTACTATTGTATATTATATGCATTCCACGATTACCAAGGTAACGTCATTTGGTACGAATAGGAACGTTAATAGAATCGAAATGAACAGAGACAAGAACATTTGGGATATTCTTTTTCGTACGTAATAATAGTGACATAATTATTCGGACAATATGATTAAACTTTAAAAAGTCCAGACTCATGATTTTAAGTCTCCGTCCCATTCTCTTTGCCATCCCAACCAGTGTTCCACAACTGGAGTATAAAAGACCTCTGTGTATGCTGGCCTGTCTGTAGGAAAGTGCATATAAAAATGCTTTGTGTCCTGTCCTGTCTGTGAAAAAGAGCATAATATGAAAAATTCCTTACTAACTTGAGTAAGTTTATAATTAATGCTAACATAGTCGGACAAAATAATAAGCATACTTTTTAATTTTATATTCACTTTTAAGATTAATGTTAATTTATTAGATTTGTATAAATTGTGTACATGCATTATTACAATGTACCCCTGCGTGTGCTGTAACCTCACCGTGGTGCAGGGGTGTAACATTCTCTTTGAGAATGGCCAATACAGCACAAATTGAAGTTTAGAGTAAAATTCGGTGTCCGTAAAATTCTGTGATATTTGTATTTGCATTTTTGCACAGTTCTTTACACTGTTTTTGTTTAAACCTTGAATTTTTATATTGATGTTGATCATCACTTTATTTATTTGCATTTACCATAGTTTGACACCCAATAGCCGATGTATTTTTCGTGCTGGGGTGTCGTTAAACATTCATTCATTCATTATTACAATGTATTACATTAAGTATATATGTGAAATGATCGGCAATCCAAGTAAACATTTTCGTATTCGTATTCGTATTCGTATTCGCAAATTTAAAAAAAAATGTAGTGGGATTCCTCTAAGACTTTGGCAGAATAACTAAATGTTTGACATCCAACAGCCGATGATTATTTATTAAAAAATCAAACTGTCCTAGTGGCAGCGTTAAACAAAAACTTTACCGTCAGTAGATCTAACCATATACTGCCAACACATCTAACTATTTACCATCAATAGATCCAACCCACAACCAATGTTATCGCATGGTCAGATCACCTTTTAATTGGTCATTTAAAAACACCGTTTGCATGTAACTTTACCTGGCTAAACAAGTTTTAAATCATTTCAAATTCCTGTTCGGAACTGAAGGTCAACTGAATGTGAAATGGCGTCGGCTTATGTCAGATCTATTAACGGATACCATTACAGAGTGGCAGTAAAATCTGATATCAGTGACGTCGTGATGACACTGGCTCGTTGTAAAGAGATTTGAAGGGGTGATATCTACAAATATGATAAAAACTGGCAATGGCAGATACTCACTGCGAGGTTGTTATAGAGGGGAGTAATCCCTTGCTATGTATTTAAACTGTAAAAGCTCTATGCTGATAAATTTATAATAAAGATTTGTGTTGAAATTCTAAAACTGTGGTGGTTGTTACACGATATTTCTTCCCTCTGGCTCCGAAGAGCCATGGAGCATTAATAGACAGTTGATGAGTTACAAAATAATCATTGTAATTTTTGTAAAAGTTAATTAAGGCTAGGTATGCCCTGTATGGCCTACATGGTATCGCAATTACTGAGTTAAACACGTAATAGCCGCCCTCGCCACAATTTACACCCCCACCCCTACCACTGCTATAATTCCTGCACAGGCGCCTGCTTTTCGTCCCTCCCCGCTAGTTACGGCCCTGCTAAGGTGTCGTTAAACCGAACATTCCTTTTCTTTCATGCCAAATCTCCATGACTGATTCCTTTTAACTAAACGTCCACTAAATTCCACAACTCATCACCAGACAAATGGACGCGAGAGAAGATTCGCATGAATGCAATCGTCGACCTCTCCGCTACCCACTGCCCATCTCTACATCGTTATCAATATTTATCCGTCAGGTCAAAGGCCATGGCGAGATGGTCACGCACGTGGCATTTATCAGCAAACCGGAAGCCACGCTGGCACGTGGTAGAGTAATATGTTCCACGCCTCTATTTTAAACACTGACCATCCATCTTCACAGAAGATTCCAATCACACATGTGTGACTCTTTCTCTTTGAGTGGCACTTATCAATATATAATATTTATCACGCTAGCTGGAAGATAATGCAGATTATTATACATCAAGCGACATAACGCAACAGGTGTGCTGTTAATACTTACAAATATTAGTGCTAATGTTACCATCATTATTAATATACCCTAAAAATAAACCAAGCATCACCTAAATTTTAGACCATGTGGCTTACACTTCAATTAATTGTGACCATTTCGTGGTACGAAACTGAAATGAATGTTCTGCGTATACAGAGGATATTGAAAAGATTGATAGCAAGTGATAAGGTCGTTACATCAATTTTCAATGTATTTTTGGTGAAAAGAAAGAAGCCGTAGCTATAGATGAAAATGTATGGAAATTAACCATGGAGCTGACGTTTCATTGAAGTGCGTCTAAAAAGTAAAAGCCCACAAGATACAGTATATGTAAAACGTTTCTCAAAATCTGGTTGAAATCACGTCGGCACGGACAGTTACTTCTAGATGCCTTTTTAGTTGCATTGCATTTCAGGTGGTGCTTAATTAATTTGCAGTGCCTCGTTTTACGAAACGATCTTAGCGCTAAGATCACCTTAATGAATGTTTAACGACACCCCAGCACGAAACATATATCGGCTATAATTGGGTGTCGGACTAAGGTAAAAGATTACCTTAAATGCATAACTACCTTACACACTTAAGGTGATCTTAATGCCAAGATCGCTTCGTAAAACGACCCATTTTTTTTTTACACAGATCAATACCTTTTTTTAAGTCATGGTGTAATAACCTTATGAAATTGATTCAGACAGTTAGTCAGTCAGTCAGTCATCACGGATGTGATATTTCAGGGTTTTATTTTATTTCAGCTTTTATATTATAAGATAGGCTTAGTTTTCACATTGAAACCACACCCTCCAAAGATACAGTGATATCTGAATCCATTTTTAATTGATTCTCCCTTAAACACCCTCTCCAGTATTATCCGTGGTCTCTAATCATATGTCCTATGCTATATAATCATATGTCCTATGCTATATAATCATATGTCCTATGCTATATAATCGTAAATAAAATATGTGGAGTAGTTATTAGATCCACTGCTGCATACACATATTTGCCATCGTACGTATTCAAAACCACACGCATAATTGCATACACAAACACAAAATTAGTATCATTAAACAATAGTGTACATAAAAATGTTCACTACAAAATAGCATTGGGGCCGTTCTGTGTAGCAAAACACAACGGCATACCGGTAACCTGGGCCCCGTTTCACTAAATATCGTACGTTTACGTCTGCTACTAGCAGTTATACCGGTTGTGCGTTTGCGCGTTTTTTTGGTATCAATTTCACGCAGAAAATTACTTCATTACGAAAGATGGAGCATTTTAAAGACAAAAGAAAATTAAATATGTGTTCTTCAAACTATATTTGTTGAACTATAATAGTAATAAGAATTTCGGTTTAGTCGTAGATTTACGTTTACGTGCAAAACTAGGCTTACGATGTTTTGTGAAACTGGGCCATGGATTTTATTTTGGAAAGTGACATACAAACAAACCCACCGCACTAGTACGTCTTGTTTTGATTGCAAGACAGATCAAAATATAGATGGAGGGGGAGGGAGATGTGATGAAAAGTTTGTTTTGTTTACTAAATTAATGATCGGCTACTGGATGTCATACATTTGGTAATTCTGACACGTAGTCATCAGAGGAAACCCGCTACATTTTTCCTAATGTAGCAAGGGATCTTTTATATGCACTTTCCCACAGACAGGATAGCACTTTGACCAGTTGTGGTGCACTGGTTGGAACGAGGAGATGTGATGAGGTAATATCCTCGTCCACCAACACCCTCGCCCTGGCTACACCAATGAAAAAAAATAAGAGGTTATCTTAATCCGCGTTTGTAATGTACACCACAAATGCTTAAATTTTTTGTTTGTTTGTGTTTTTTATGTTCTACTCGCAGTATTATCAAATAAACGACAGGTTTAAAAAAGCTTCAAATTTCAAAAAAGTCAAGAAAAAATAAATGTGTTGACAGAAGCTTCGTAAGGTAATATTCAATTAGAGCATAACTCTAGCACAGCAATAGTCAGGTGATACCTGTTCACTGCGTGGGTCTGTAACTAGGAGTCTGTGAAAACGTTCGTAACTTTGTAGGTACTAACTAAGACTGCGAAACACGCGGCTGCTTGTTTTGATGTTTAAAAACAAAATCCTAAAAAAAATGTTTTTTTAACATATTTCAAAATAGCTTTCTGTTGCCATGTTGTGCTAATGTTTACTTCTTTTTTGTTGTTAGAGAGAGAGAGAGAGAGAGAGAGAGAGAGAGAGAGAGAGAGAGAGAGAGAGAGAGAGAGAGAGAGAGAGGGAGGGGGGGGGAGGGAGGTTGCTGTAGAGGCTTTATTTTATCCAAAATGAGCTGTTAAAACTCATTATAGTTGCGAGACTGTACCGGGATGTGAAGCGTCAGTCACGTTCACGAAGGAGAGCGTTCACGGTTACTCACTAGACTGGTTTATGCGCCTAACGTTAGATGACTGTGCTATAATAGAAGACGATGGTACTAATCAAATTACTGTTTGCGATCGCTCGGTCTTCTGAACACGTCACTGGTCACGTGTGGGTTACAATGATTGAAAATAAAAACATAGCGGAACGGTTGCCTGCGCGTGTGCATGGAATTATTTAGGGGTAGGATGGGGTCTAGAATGTGGCGAGTGAAGATTTTAAGTTGGTGGGGGTAGATCATGCTCCACCGAAAAATATATTTTAAAAATGAAAATTTGCTTTGAACAGGTGGTTTCGAGTTTCGACTCTCGAACCCTCTCTCCGCACACACGCCTGGAATGCTCGTTTACAACCATTTAGGACCTATTGATGGGCTCGCTAAAAGTTGAAGAAAGACTAAAAACAGTCACGGTATAAAACCAGAACGAATATGAACTAGTAATCGCTTCAGATTGTCTCTGTGTTAAAAATGTGCTCGATATTGGGGCTGTAATGATACGCGTGCAATTATCAGTCTATAAACGTGGCGACAAAACCTCGCGACAGATTACTTAATGGGAAAAGCTGATCTCGATTTAGCGGGTGAAGAAGAACCAAGACCAACGAGTCTTAGTGCACGAGTGGGGTCAGTGAATACTCGTTTTGTTTTCAGCCTCGGGGCGGGCCCGGGGCATCAGCTACTCTCGATCCGGATTCAGTTGAAATTGCACATTGCTATTATATTGTATTTCCGCGAGGCGAGAGAAGATGGGTGATAAGGGCGCATCGCTGTGCTTCTGTCTTATCGGTAAGGTCTTCGCACAAACTCTGGGCTGATTTCTTCCAGCAAAGATACTTGCTTCACTTATCGGGTTTAGTATCGCGCTGATCTGTTGATAGGAGGTTAGAATATATTATCAACGGCAATGAACGGTTTCAGATGTACAAAAGTAGTAAAGATGTTAGGGGGAGATGATTGCTTGCGCTGAATGAAAAATATTGAGATGAGCAACAACACAGCTATATCAGCATAGACGCAAACAGAAATGACAAATGATAAGGATAACAATGATTAAATTGTTTATTATTCATGGCATGACCTTATACAATTTGTTTATTATTCATTACATGAACTTATGTTTTTTAATAATGGTAGGGTAGTATTTTTTTTTTATCTTCCATTGATTTATTCACCTGGGACCCGTTTCATGATGCAATCTTGGCGCTAAGATTACCGTAAGTGCATAAGGTAGTTAGCTGTGCACTTATGTTGGTCTTAGTGCTAAGATCGCTTCGTGGAATCGGGCCCTGAATTAAAAATAATAATAATAATAAAAGAATTTAAACACCATAGAGAATGTGTCGTACCTGAATCTTTCATAGCTATTCCTGAGTATATAATTCTGTGCAGGGTTTTATAACAAAAGAGATACTCGTTTTAATAAACAATTACTTTCTCAAATTAATATTCCTTCTGCTTTAGGTAACTGGATTCGATAGTGTATGTTCTTGATTTTTTTTTTAACGTCATGTTATCCAGGTTTTTCAACAATGTATTAATAGAGCATTTAAAACATATATGTCAGGTTTTAAGACTCGAATCCAAAATTTAATGTTTTTAACATCCATGAGCGTTAATATATGATATGCATGTAGTTAAGTATGAGCTGTAACACTTTTATTTTAAAAGTTTTTTGGACGATGGCACCTTTATCGTAGCCATTTGTTATTCAACTTGAAGCCTTCTCTAATAACGGTTTATGTTTTACTACCTGGAATTGCCTATGAGACCCTCTTTCCTGAGGAAATATTCCAGACTCTACACAAATCTGAGAAAAGGAATTGGACGTATGGCTATAAGCGGTATGCTGTTATTTTGTTGCCTCTGCATTACAGAATTCTTGGAAATGTTGCGAATGAGTTTGCTTTGTAGTAAGTAATAAATTCCCCCGTTTAACCTCATTACAGAAAACTGGATCAGAGATCGGGTGATCTATGTCAGAAACATCAGATTTACATACTAGAAACAAACATAATTCGATAACTGCGCTCTCGAATACGTAAAAAAAAACAAGCACCTATTAATACAACGTGCATGTAATGTTGAGGAACTGGGCCAAAGTTGTTTACTTTTTTTTTGTATATAGTATCTGATTCTTAAGGCATAACTGTGTTTGTGTCGGTAATATTTACTGTACGGAACTTTTCCTACTAAAACAAGATAATTCCGCATCCGCTGTTTCCAATACAAAAACCATACCTAGTAAAATATGTAATGTTGAGGTTTGGGTGGAGTGAATGGTTTGGGTGGAGTGAATTGTTTGGGTGAATGGTTTGGGTGGAGTGAATGGTTTGGGTGAATTGTTTGGGTGGAGTGAATTGTTTGGGTGAATGGTTTGGGTGGAGTGAATTGTTTGGGTGGGTGAATGGTTTAGGTGGAATGAATTGTTTGGGTGAATGGTTTGGGTGGAGTGAACTGTTTGGGTGGAGTGAATGGTTTGGGTGGAGTGAACTGTTTGGGTGGAGTGAATGGTTTGGGTGGAGTGAACTGATTGGGTGGAGTGAATGGTTTGGAAGAAGTGAACTGTTCGGGTGGAGTGAATGGTTTGGGTGGAATGAACTGTTTGGGTGGAGTGAATGGTTTGGGTGGAGTGAATGGTTTGGGTGGAGTGAACTGTTTGGGTGGAGTGAATGGTTTGAGCTTTAAAAAAAAAAAATAGTATACGATTATTATAAGTCTGTGTAGATGGTGGTTTTTGTTTTGTTTTGTTTAACAATACCACTAGAGAACATTAATTAATTAATCATCAGCTATTGAATATCAAACATTTGATAATTATGAGTCATAGTCATCAGACGAAACACGCTACATTTGATAATTATGAGTCATAGTCATCAGACGAAACACGCTACATTTGTTCTCACACAGCAAGGGATCTTTTATATGCACTTTCCCACAGACAGGAAAGCACATACCACGGCCTTTGTTCAGTTGTGGTGCACTGTTTGGAAAGAGAAAAAAACCCGAATCAGTTGAATGGATCCACCGAGGTGGTTCGATCCTGCGACGCAAGCAGTGCGGATGATGTTAGCAATCATTATTATATATACTGAACTTTACGTTACGTGCCAAGAACACCATAATTCCGCAACTGCTATCTCTAACGTAAAAAGACGGGAAAGCCTATTAATACTTGTGATATACGTTTGGTATATCCTGGCTGATTATTAACGTAAACGTGTGTTTCGTGTTAATACCCGGTATCATTTACCAGCACTTTATGGAACTTTACGTAATAAAAACTCAATAATTCTACACCTGCAATAGTTTCATTTCATTTCAATCTATTTTCGTGCTTATATCCAATTAAGGTTCAAGCACGCTATCCTGGGCACACCTCAGCTATCTGGGCTGTCTGTCCAGGACAGAGGATTAGTTGTCAGTGCTTAGTGGTCAGTGAGAGGTCTTACACCTACCCATTGAGTCGATAAAACTCGCTCTGGTTGGGAGCCGGTACCGGGCTGAGAACTTAGTACCTACCAGTCTATAGTCCGATGGCTTAACCACGACACCACCGAGGCCGGTCCTGCTATAATTCTACACCTGCTATAATTTACTATCTCAGACACAAAGCTGAGAGAAAACCCTTCCCAATACGTGTACGTGTGATGTACTATTTTCGGTCTTTCGTACCTGATTATTAAAGTATGCGAGCGTGGTGCCAATATTCACTTTGTGGCAACTTGATCTGAGTGAAGCGGTTTGTCTGCGACGCGAGTTCCGTGCCGTGTTGTTTCACATAACAGTGTCGTAAGGTGTGTATTTGTCTTACCTCAATGCAAAACACATATAAACAACCCCTATATTCCTCCCGCTGATTCACATGAAATACATTACAAATGTATATTTAGCTTTCATAAACACAAGTTTCAACACGGATCAACATTAGCGCAGGCACCGTCAGTCTAGATCGCTAAAACGAGTAGGCTTTCTTTCTCTCTCTCTCCGACTCTCGTATTTCTTTCTTTACTTTTGTTTGAATATTTTAAGTGTTTTGTTAGAAAGTCTGTTTTTTTGACAGTTGGCATGTCTTAGCATGTTGGCATGTCTTAACATGTTGGCATGTCATAATAGTTTTCTGTCTGGGGTTTGCGCTATGAAAACAAGATAAGGGTATTTACAAAGTTAGGACCAAATACTTTTTTCCCCGATTCATTTCCATTAAGTTGTAAAGATATCTACACCTTTGTAATTCCAACTCTTTTTATTTTTTGACAGCCTTTCTAAATTGAGTCCAAACTGCTTAATCTAATACTGAAGGAAATACAACATACTTTTGGTATTAAAATGTAGTGTAACTAATAATATTAATAGTTTTATGCAAAATGTTGCATTTTAAAATTTTTTTATCAGACCTCTTCTTTTATAGATCTCTGAGGGAACTTTGGATTTTTCGGGTGGGGGGGGGGGGGATTTTTGCCCGAATTAAACGAAAATGCCCGAATCTGGATAACAATGGTTATTAGTTCCCTACCCGTCCGTCTGTCACGCATATAGTTTTTCGGACTTTTTTTCTTTTTGTTTACCGCCTCGCAATGCCTCCAGATATTGATATGAGTTGAATGTTTGTGTATAGCTTTATCGTCTACTGCTACAGATCAGGTTTGACATTCATGGCGATTTACGCATTTTTCACAGAGTTATAGCCATTGAATATAGGAGATACGAAAATTTGTTGGGCCCGATATGGGACATACATTGTTTTAGCAGTACTTTCAGAATGTTTGTTTACATTTGTATTACTACCAGACTTGGATTACAACTATTAATATTGTGAGTAGAATAATGGAAAAACATGGTGAAAGGTTTTAGTCAGCTCATTTTGCTCGAATGTCTTCATATCACACACACACCCCACCCCCACCACCCCCACCCCTTAATGCAAAGATCTACTCCAGAACGAGGGGGGGGGGGGGTACTTCACTCATCTGACCCTCCATCTTGTACGATTAGGTTTGAACGTTCTGGGTTTTTCTATCATGTTTTTTCTCTATGATCTTTATTTCAACTAATAGTCTACGTGGCTTCAAAAAACGTAAAATGCAACAGGTGCGTTGCTACACGTTGAATATAATTGGCGCGACTTGTGTACCTTTTTAACCCTGTTCCAATTACAGCCACAAATAAAAACAGATTTGGCAATGCGAGCTGATTTCGAGTCGTGTGTGTATTTGATTTGAGTGGGCTAACGAAACAGCTGGTCTGCATGCAATTTAAATTCGCTACGTCTGCAATGTTTATAATACAGAAATATGAAATATATGCCTTTATTTTTATATTTATGTCAGTGTTTTGGTCGATGTCGAAACAGTTATGATTTATACAATATCTATGTCATTTGTAAATGGAGTTGTCTGCTAATTGCTAATAAAACTGATTTCGGTCTCATTTAAATGGCTTTAGTATAAAATGTTATTGCTCTGTAATTCTCTCTCTCTCTCTCTCTCTCTCTCTCTCTCTCTCTCTCTCTCTCTCTCTCTCTCTCTCTCTCTCTCTCTCTCCTTTTCTCTTCTTTCTCACACACACATTGTGTCTGTCTGTCTGTCTGACTATCTATCTATCTATCTATCTATCTATCTCTTCCACGTTTTTGTGAGTAAATAATGTATATAAACTGCATAATAGCATATACAAAGATGGTGGTTTTTTAACTGGGTATACATAATGAATTTTGTTTGCATTTAAATGTAAAATGGAGAATGACATTTTGTTTTAATTGTATTGCTAGCAGAAACTGAGTTTGTTAATGGGAATTTGTATTTCTGCTGTACGTTCGCAGTGAAAGGTGCCAAATTATCAGCAAGCAACATTACTACTTTAAAATATTTTTAAAACCGGTCGTGCAGCCATCTTAAGTGAATAAACAAAACCAGATGTCATGCGCAGACTACAGTTCCTGTTAATCGGATACGCATTACCAGGTGGGTAGGTATTGGGTTAATTACGGTAAATAGCTAAATAAAGAGCAAAACATTCTAACAATCATACGAAAGGTCGTCCGGTTAGCAATAGGGAACGTTTGTACTCACAAACACTGCTATCCTGCAAACAGCAAAACACAACACACGGCCTTTGATATGGCAGTCATTGGGACAAGCACACTGGCTTTGGTTGTGCCGTGGTTAAGCCATTGGACTTTAGGTTGGTAGTTACTTGGTTCGCATCTCAGTACCGGCTCCCACACAGAGCGAGTTTTAACGACTCAATGGGACCTCTACACTCTCTTCTCCCTCACTAACCATTAACAATTAATCATTAACCCTCTGTCCTGGACAGGCAGCCCAAACAGCTGAGGTATGTGCCCGCGACAGCGTGATTGAACTATTTGAACCTTAATTGGATATAAGCACGAAAATACACTATGAAATATGAAAATGGAACAAGCATAACGAAAGGACCAAATAAGTGAGAAAATGAGGTAGAGACGGCTGGCCCCTAGCGACACCTAGAATCCAAACTGTAGCTCATTCCAGCAGAAGGAAACTTTGGAAATAGTTAAGAGTCTCATCCATATAAACATCATTTCGTTAAAGTCTTCAGACATTGTTAAAGGGCGGGACGTAGCCCAATGGTAAAGCGCTCGCCTGATGCTTGGTCGGTCTAGGATCGATCTCTGTCAGTGGGCCCATTGGGCCATTTCTATTTCCAGGCAGTGCACCACGACTGGTATATCAAAGACCGTGGAATGTGCTATCCTGTTCATAGGATGGTGCATATAAAAGATCCCGTGCTACCAATCAAAAACAAATGTGGCGGGTTTCCTGTATAAGAATGTATGTCAAAATTACCAAATGTTTGACACCTAATAGCCGATGATTAATAAATCAATGTGTTCTAGTGGTGTCGTTAAACAAAAAACAAACTTTAACATTTTTAAAAGTCTTCCAGCTATTCGGTTATGTTAAAACAGTCGTGAGGCACTACGACGCAAGCACCTGACGTGAGCGCTCTACCGAATGAGCTATAGGTCCCGCCCCACTCTTCTGTGTACAATAGCCAGTATCATTAACCGTCTAGCGCGTGTCAAACCGTCGCAGCAAGGCACTTTCTTCAACGTTTATGGACATTAAAACAACCACGATCACAATGGGTGTACAGAAATGAATACAGTACAAAAGAAACTGCAAGTTTCAACCAGACGAACTGTATATTATTTGTTAGAGAACTGTGTACCTAAAGGGTGTATACCATCAACTCAAGTTACTGAGACGACAATAGTAGTGGCTAAAACAGCTACACGAAGCGTTTCAGTCAGCATGTACATCATAAATATAAATATTACCTAGTAACCACCCCTCACCCTTAAAGTAAATCAGAACAAAATTAGGGGTTAAGTTGCTCGTGTCAGACATAACGGGATCCGCGTTTTTGACTGCCCTAGTCCTCGCACACAAAAAAAAAATTGTCATCTTATTTTGGGTAGGACCCTGGCGTACGAGACGGAAGTTCTGGAGCAAATCCTCAAATTTGGGCAAAAATGATGAAGATATTCGAGCAAAATAAGCTGACCAGAAACCTTTTCACCATATATTTCCATACTTCTATTCACAATATTAGTTGTAATCCAGGTTTTAAAAATGCTTTATGATTCATTTACAGCCGTATATAGCTCTTTAGTAGTAATGCTAATATGAATAAACGTTGTTATCCAGATTCGGGCGATGGTTCATTGACACTAGTTCAAAATAAATGACAGCAAGTTACTGGCCAGTAGAACTAACATTGTATGACAACAAACACTCTAACATGTATCACCAATGACAGGACTGGCAGCGTTAACTGTGGAAGCAAAAGTTAGGTGCACCTTGAACGTCACCTTGCTCCGATACTATTTGGTGTACTACTACCATAAACCGGCCTCGGTGGCGTCGTGGCAGGCCATCGGTCTACAGGCTGGTAGGTACTGGGTTCGGATCCCAGTCGAGGCATGGGATTTTTAATCCAGATACCGACTCCAAACCCCGAGTGAGTGCTCCGCAAGGCTCAATGGGTAGGTGTAAACCACTTGCACCGACCAGTGATCCATAACTGGTTCAACAAAGGCCATGGTTTGTGCTATCCTGCCTGTGGGAAGCGCAAATAAAAGATCCCTTGCTGCCTGTCGTAAAAAAGAGTAGCCTATGTGGCGACAGCAGGTTTCCTCTAAAAACAGTGTCAGAATGACCATATGTTTGACGTCCAATAGCCGATGATAAGATTAAAAATCAATGTGCTCTAGTGGCGTCGTTAAATAAAACAAACTTTACTTTACTACCATAAAGAATGTATTTTAGAGTTCTATGGGGGCGGGGTATATTCCAGTGATAAAACACACACTCGATGCGCGGTCGGTTAGGGGATCGATCCCTGTCGGTTGGTCCATTGGTATATCAAAGACCGTGGTATGTGATATCCTATCTGTGAGATGGTGCATATAAAAGATAGCTTGCTACTAATGGAAAAATGCTGCTGGTTCCCTCTCTAAGACTATATGTCAAAATTACCAAATGTTTGATATCTAATAGCCGATGAGCAATACATCAATATGCTCTAGTGGTGTCGTTAACCAACAAAAAAACTTTAATTTTAAATTTCTATAAGTACGGGACCCAGTGCTGTACGGAACGTACCATGCAGACTCGTGTTCGAGCTCTGGGTATGTTACTGCGGCTGATAATCAAGTTATGTAGCTGTGGGTGATTGCACGTCCATACCGCGTCGGGATATCTGATAACTAATCTTCGCAACTCACTTTGAACGTCTGTCCGTTTTGTGAGAACCCAGCAGTCTGCTATTCTATCACACGAAAGGTTTTACCCAACAACATCTTATTCATAAGGGCTGTTTCAGTGATCAGCACACGGGGATGCTGGGGTGCGTTGGAGGCAATGGTTGGTTTATATAGAATACTAAACGTGCTTGCCTGTCACACCATTTTTTATGAAATGAGTGAACAGTTTTGGTATACCAAAACACTGTATACGAGTTACATAAAAATGGTATGACAGGCAAGCTTGTTTAGTATTTTATTTATATAACAACTGCCAGAGGGCAAATCTAGCAGTTTATTAAAGGCCGTGGTATGTGCTATCCTGTCTATGGGATGGTGCATATAAAAGATCCCTTGTTACTAATGGAAAAATGTAGCGGGTTTCCTCTCTAAGACTATATATCAACTTACCAAATGTTCGACATCCAATAGTCGGTGATTAATAAATCAGTGTGCTCTAGTGGTGTCGTTAAACAAAACAAACTTCTTCTTCTTCTATCGAAAACACTAATAGTGTGACGTGTGGCCTACGCTGGGCTTTCCAACGAAAATACAACCGCCGTATAGATAGGCAGCCCGCATTACCCGAGGCTGTATAACACGACCGTCGTATCTATAGCCACTTCTATGTTTATCGACAAAGATGGCTACGTCCATTGCGGTTGTATTTATGAAATTCGTTTTGTACGCAATATTTTGCACGATGTGTATACGGTAATCGACTGGACATGAGTGCAAGAACATTCATGTAAAGTGTAGCACTGGATAAGTTCAAAGAAGGCTGTCGACAGTGCAGATCGAAAGAGGATACGATCGGAAACTGTTAACAAGGTCTTGTGCGTTATATTATAGATTACCGGCCTCGGTGGCGTCGTGGTTAGGCCATCGGTCTACAGGCTGGTAGGTACTGGGTTCAGATTCCAGTCGAGGAATGGGATTTTTAATCCAGATACCGACTCCAAACCCTGAGATAGTGCTCCACAAGGCTCAATGGGTAGGTGTAAAACCACTTGCACCGACCAGTGATCCATAACTGGTTCAACACTGGCCATAGTTTGTGCTATTCTGCCTGTGGGAAGCGCAAATAAAAGATATCATGCTGCCTGTCGTAAAAGAGGCGACAGCGGGTTTCCTCTATAAAAAAATTAAAAAAACAGTGTCAGAATGACCATATGTTTGACGTCCAATAGCCGATGATAAGATAAAAAAATCAATGTGCTCTAGTGGCGTCGTTAATAAAACAAACTTTTTTTTATATATTATAGATTGTGCAGCTGGTATTGGCAGACTTTAGCTGAGCTCTCTTCCTAGAACAATACTGTTCTACTAGATCCGTCACTAATGAACATTTTGGGGAATGTATTTCGCAAATATAGGAAGGGTCGTAGTAAACTTTAATTTGGTGGACGGTGCCCCGGAAGAGGCAGTAGAAACTGAATGAATAATTTGTATGAAGATTCGAGGACGTGAAACATACCCCTTTTCTCGTGAAGGAAAACATTTCTCACAGAGTGCTTGTTGGATCGACCGCCCTCTATGTACTTTGACGTTTTCCCATTCTAACCAGTGGTCAATGACTGGCGCATTAAAGGCCGTGATGTGTTCTCCCCTGTCTATGGAATAGTACAATTAAAATTATCAGAGTCGTTTTCAATTCAAAACTGCTATCACAAAAGTAATTGTAGGGAAAGACCATGTGTTGATATATTCATTGTCATTTTCTATATTCATTCGCGGCCGATTTGAAGTATTTTGGCGGAGAAATGTTTTTATTGTTAACTACACGTGCTTTATTTGTTTTAAACCCAGAACCTCAACCTAGAATTGTTTTGTGGGGAGGTTAGGTCAACAGATCTGGACCCCACTTTATTTATTTTTTCGCTTTCTTTCTTTCTTTCTTTCTTTCTTTCTTCTTGTTTAACACCCAATAACAGATGTATTTTTCGTGCTGGGGTGTCGTTAAAACCATTCATTCATTCATTCATTCATTCATTCATTCATTCATTCATTTTTCCTCTTCAATTGAGATTTCTTATTTTTCTGTCAAAGTTATAGAACCGAATTTACGACGCCTGTTTTTCTTAGACGTAGGTGTTCAAGCATTGTCAGAAAGAAATGTTTTATTTAACGACGCACTCAACACATTTTATTTACGGTTATATAGCGTCAGACATATGGTTAAGGACCACACAGATTTGGAGAGGAAACCCGCTGTCGCCACATAGGCTACTCTTTTACGACAGACAGCAAGGGATCTTTTATTTGCGTTTCCCACAGGCAGGATAGCACAAACCATGGCCTTTGTTGAACCAGTTATGGATCACTGGTCGGTGCAAGTGGTTTACACCTACCCATTGAGCCTTGCGGAGCACTCACTCAGGGTTTGGAGTCGGTATCTGAATTAAAAATCCCATGCCTCGACTGGGATCCGAACCCAGTACCTACCAGCCTGTAGACCGATGGCCTGCCACGACGCCACCGAGGCCGGTATAAGCATTGTCAGTGTATATAGTTACACGCGTGTAGGACATTAACAGGTTAAATTGTAAATTCGGCTCATAATGTTTATGTTACTGTTGAACGACACCTTCTCAGACAGGATCGTATTATCTGGTTTCATAGGCAGTTTCCAGAGGCGGATCTAGGGGGCCCAGGGGCCCGAGCCCCCCCCCCCTAAATTTTGCGACAGTTATAATTTTATTATATATTAATTTTTTTTAAATTTACAATCCCCCTCCAGGCTCCCCCAAAGTTCCTTTGGCATTCCGCCTCAAGTCATTGGGGCCCCCTCTAAATGGATTTTCTGGATCCGCCACTGGTCTCATTAATTTTAGATTTTCACATTTACTCTTGACACAAACCCCCACTCCCCCGCATCCCACGCCTTAAAAATTCCTGGACCCGTCTCTAGTTAAGTGCTGTACCCAGTGTCTCCCCACAACTCCCTGGTACCTCCATACGGTTAACCTTCGTCTATGTACCTCTCCTTACTTCCAACTTCAAACAGGTTTTTTTTTCTTCTTCTTCTTCTTCTACTTCTTTTCTCGCAGCAGTTTACGATTTCGCACTATAACGACTTGTAAATGATTTAAATGCTTGACAAAGATAGAGCACAGCACGACTGTTAGTTTTATTTCTTCAAGGACATGACTTTTTACAAAGAAAGCCTGGTCCTACTAAACACAGGCATTAGATTCAGACACGGGTTGGGGGGGAAAAAGAGAAGCATTTTATATTAATGCGTGTGTGAATGCCTGATAGATCTGGAAATGCTATAATTACTTAGTCTGAACGAGAGAAACACGGATACGGAATTTCGTTTTAGTGCATCTCTAATGGGTTCGATGATGAGAGAGATGAGAGAAGGAACTCTCGTGTAGTTCGCTTCTGATATTTAGAACGTATTTTCTCAGCCCCCACCGCTTACTCCTGCCATAAACTAAAACCTTTACACCGCGGCGTCACTACGCTAGCAACAGTCACTGCTAATATTAATATAACAAATGACAGACTCACTTCACCCACTCAACATTTCGCGCTGAACATTAAATAAATTGCAAGCTGTTAAAACGTACAATATGCTTACCTGTTGTTGTTCGAATATCGTCCACTCCGTAACGGCTGGTCCTGCACGTTGCGAGTTTTTGTCTCCCGCCCGTGTATGTGAGTGTGTGAGTGTGTGTGAGTTTCCAGTGTTGCCAGTTAATGACTGAACGGTCGGATGGGAGGAGTTATTTTCCGTTATGATCTGTCAGAAATCGTGTATGTGTTTAGCAGTGTCGCGGATAGCGAGAAGGGTAAGAGGGGGAGGAGGGACGTTCTGCCCTTCTGTCATCTTCATTATTGAAAGCTAATTCTTCTCTCGTTAATGACAATGCCAGTGGTGTAACCCCCCTATCCATTAATGACAATTCCGGTGGAGTACCCCCCTCTCCCATTAATGGCAATGCCAGTGGTGTAACCCCCATTAATAACAATGCCAGTGGAGTACCCCCCCCCCCCCATTAATGACAATGCCAGTGGAGTACCCCTATTAATGACAATGCCAGTGAAGTAACCCCCTCATTAATGACAATGCCAGTGGAGTAACTCCCCATTAATGGCAATACCAATGGAGTACCCCCCCCCCCATTAATGACAATGCCAGTGGAGTACCCTCCCCGCCCCCATTAATGACAGTGCCAGTGGAGTAACCCCCCATTAATGACAATGCCAGTGGAATAACCCCCACCCCATTAATGACAATGCCAGTGGAGTAAACCCCTCCCCCATATTAATGACAATTCCAGTGTCTCGTCAGTAACTTCCATACTAATAGTTACTAAGCAGGAGACAAAACACAAACAAAAGAAACTTAGTTTTAATTATTCATTTGAGCAGGTGCTATTGGGTGCCAAACAAAGGTAAATATATGAATGAAGTAATAATTGAATAATCAATATAAAAATTAAAAAGTTAAAATACTTCACTATTACCAGTTCTAAGTTTGAGTAGCCTTATAAGATGTGTATATTTTCGTCAAAATATTTGCATAATCGTGTTTCTTTTTGTTTTGCTTACAGCTAATTCCAGGCTAGTAACTTATTAAAGCTACAAATGCATATAATACACTCAATTTACTCCCATGGGTAAATTTTCTTATGACACATATATGCATGTACTCACATGAGTATATTTACTTGAATGCAAGTAAATACATTTACATGAATAGACCAGTGCGTGCGCTTGGGGAAGTTAATGCACCTGAATGCACCTGCACTCCTCTTGAGTGTGTCGGCTGAGTCATTGATACAACTGTTGCAGGTAAGGGGATGAGGGTATGCGTTGTCTTGACTGCACGTGCACATTATGGCCTCAGACCACAATTAATTTCGCTATATGTTTCTATATAGCCTTAGTGGCTATAACATTTTTATTAATATCAGCAGGCCCGTGAAGTTTTGTATGTACCTTTGCCTGCATGGGGGACACATACCCTGAAAAGGACAACCCCTGTTGTCCAGCTCTTTCTCCCAGCATATTGGTTTAAACAGACACACCCTCTAAACCAGGTCGGAGTACACCCATTTTACACAAAAAGCACTACTTTTGCATGGGCCGGAATTACCACAAACAAGTCTTTAATGTCAACAAGTTACACATGTTTACAAACTACATGCTATCCCCTGTCACTTCAGTCAAACAGGTGCCACTTCATAGCTGTCTGCCATGAAATAATCACAGTCAAACAGCAGACTACTTGCGCGGTCAAATTTCCGGATTTTGGACAACCAAATGGGAAGATAACTGTAATCTGAGGCCTTATGACATTCCTCTCGCTGCGACATGGTAAAAGTAGTTTATTAATAGCATAATGTGGTGAATGTCGGTGGACCCATTGGGCTATTTCTCGTTCCAGTCAGTGCTCCACAACCGGTGTAACAAAGGCAGTGGTATGTACTATCCTGTCTGTGGAATGGTACATATAAAAGATCCCTTGCTGCTAATCGAAAAGAGTAGCCCATGAAGTGGCGACAGCGGGTTTCCTCTCTTAATATATGTGTGGTCCTTAACCATATGTCTGACGCCATATAACCGTAAATAAAATGTGTTGAGTGCGTCGTTAAATAAAACATGTCCTTCCTCTTGAGTGAGTCATTGATATAAGTGTTGCAAATAAGGGGATGAGGGTATGTGTTGTCTTGTCTGCACGTGAACATTATGGCATATTTTTCGCTGCGACATGGTAAGAGTAGCTTATTAATAGCATAATGTGGTGAATGCAGACACGGGATAGGCTATATCGTCTTCATCGTTAGCACTAAAACTATCACATCGATCGCAGCGGTAGCAGTACTTGTTTCGATGAGAAACAAGTGGATATCTAGTTTATTTTTTAGTCTAGCATAAAAACATATTTCATTACATGTTCATGTGTGCGTAAGATATATAGTCATCCCTCTTCGGGCAGGCACCTATCTTAAGACGCAATCTTTTTTACTGTCCAAATCATTTAATATAGTAAAACAAACAGCCAAGTGGTCTACTTAAAGCAGCCAGAGAGAGAGAGAGAGAGAGAGAGAGAGAGAGAGAGAGAGAGAGAGAGAGAGAGAGAGAGAGAGAGAGAGAGAGAGAGAGAGAGAGAGAGAGAGAAAGAGATACAGACAGACTGACAGACAGAGACAGACTGACAGACAGACAGACACACAGAGAGACAGAGACTGACAAATTAAGTGCACCACTTCGCAGTTTTCCGCAGGTTCGTATACTTTCTATTTTTTGTATACCCAGATAGCCTTATCGTGTGTTATCGATTTAAATACCTTAGAATATCTGCCCTACTGTGATGACCCGGTCGCCACATCCAGTGAAATAAGTACAAACAAATTCGATTGCTCTGTGATGTACATGATTGTGTATTAGTTAACTGCAAGCACAAGCGCAGTAAATACGTTTTAGATGGAATAGACGTTTAAATTTCTTTTCAACCTCATTTTTTTGAATATGTAAGAAACAGAATATTACACTCGTTCGCGTTAAGGTGCTCAGTGGTAAAGCGTCCGCTTGATGCGCGGTCGGTCTGGGATCGATTCCCGTCGGTGGGCCCATTGGGCTATTTCTCGTTCCAGCCAGTGCACCACGACTGGTATATCAAAGGCCGTGGTATGTGCTATTCTGTCTGTGGGAAAGTGCATATAAAATATCTCTTGCTACTAATGGAACAAATGTAGCGGGTTAAGACTATATGTCAAAATTACCAAATGTTTGACATCCAATAGCCTATTATTAATAAAACAATGTGCTCTAGTGGTGTCGTTAAACAAAACAACCTTTGTTCCCGTTAAATACCATTTATTTTACAACTCGATGCTTAAAAACGTATCCTGGAAATGGGTTCCTCACGTTAGATATGTTTTGAAACAACGTAAGTACATAACATTTTACGGCCTATCATATAATATTCTCTATTTAACCAAGGATTCCTTGAAAAACAAAATTAGATCCAATGGCAGCACATTTCTTACAATGGAAATAAACTCGAGACGGTTCCTTTAATGGTTCAAACGATAACGAGTGGAATCTAGTATTTATAGTTATTTATTACATATAGATGTAAAAATGGAACTATGGCCAGTTAATAGTAATACTTGTCTTTTTTTAATTTAAACTTTTCTAATTTAATCGTCAAATGCTGGTGGTGGACTAGTAGTACAATTAGCTGTTTGAAACAGTTCTACACTAATGGGTTTTCAGCGGCGGTTAGTAAACTGTTTGCCATAACTCTATGAATACTCTTTTGTGTATAAAAATATACCAGACAGTGGCATATCTATGAACACCACAGATAAGATCGGATTTTCAATTACTAAATGTATACTTTCAATTACTGTTTACAGTTACACACAAAAAAAGTTGTTAAAATGATAAAGTTATAATTATATAAAAACTTATCGGATATCACATAGAAATGTTTTATAATCAGCTCTCTCTCGCGCTTTCTGTGTCTTTCTCTGTTGCTCTCTCTCTCTCTCTCTCTCTCTCTCTCTCTCTCTCTCTCTCTCTCTCTCTCTCTCTCTCTCTCTCTCTCTCTCTCTCTCTCTCTCTCTCTCTCTCTTGTAAATGGAAAGAAAGAAAGAAATGTTTTATTTAACGACGCACTCAACACATTCTATTTACGGTTATATGGCGTCAGACATATGGTTAAGGACCACACAGATTTTGAGAGGAAACCCGCTGTCGCCACTACATGGGCTACTCTTTCCGATTAGCAGCAAGGGATCTTTTATTTGCGCTTCCCACAGGCAGGATAGCACAAACCATGGCCTTTGTTGAACCAGTTATGGATCACTGGTCGGTACAAGTGGTTTACATCTACCCATTGAGCCTTGCGGAGCACTCGCTCAGGGTTTGGAGTCGGTATCTGGATTAAAAATCCCATGCCTCGACTGGGATCCGAACCCAGTACTTACCAGCCTATAGACCGATGGCCTAACCACGAAAAAACGCCACCGAGGCCGGTCCCTCTTGTAAATGGGGTTGTGGAATGTTTCAATGCACATTAACTGCTCATGTATGTAATATAAATTATATGCGTGTAGAAAAAAAAAACCCAGTGAGGATGGGCATGTGTTTTCTCGTCATGGTCAGCGTATATTATGTGGAGTGGGATCTTGGTCAGTCGGTAGGGCACTTGTCTGAGGTGCTTGGGTCAAAGGATCGAATCCCCATCGTGGACATGTTGTCTGGTTGTGTTTTCCCGTCCCAACCAGTGCCCCACGACTGATATATTAAAGGATATGGCATGTGCTGCCCTGTGTAGGGGGTGCATATAAAATATCTCTTGTTTGTTGCTGCTAATGGAAAATGTTGCGGGTTTCCTCTAAGATTACATGTCAGAATTACCAAATGTTTGACATCAAATAGATAATGATTAATAAATCATTGTCCTTTTTTTATCCACATGTGGGTAGACTGGACTGTATCAAGTCAAAAATACCAGGGTGCAAGTAAAATTAAATTTTAAATGAAGAGAAAAATCTGGACACTGTAATATAATCTTCATCAGCTAGACAAAACTAAAAGACAACGATACGTTTTGGGGGTGGCTTGGGGACTGCCCCGCTCCTCTCTATTTTGCTGTGCGTTTTCATGCTACATTGGGAAATCTTCAGGTAGTACTAAACCAAATACCTTCCGGCTGGGTCAGTGTTAGAGTTGCACCCAGCCTTTGATAGAGAAGTGAACACCACAAGTCCTGTGATTGGTGATAAATGTGAGTGTGTTGGTTGTAAAAAAAAATACTTTCATCCAGGTCAAAAAATAATGTAATTTTATTTCATCTAGTATCACTGTGTCAAGTAGTCTTGTGCTTAAAACATGTATTGGGTCCCTGTAAAAAAAAGTACTCGAATTTTGTGCGGAACTAGGGTAGTCATAGACGCTACGCGTTATCTCCGAAATGAGCAGCTTGACCCCCATTTTTTTCTGATTCACTTTAAGGGTGAGGTGTGGTAGTATTTATATCTATGGCGTTTATGTCGATTGATATGCTGCAGGTAGAAGTTTTAGACACATATGTTACTATCGTCGTCTATGGGATGTGATTTGGTAGTATACACTCTTCAATACTCTCAGCCCACCCCCCAATATCTTAGCACTTCGTGGTAAAGTGCCATCCCATACACAGGTGTAACATAAGGGAAAGTGAAAATTGTAATTGTTAACGACGTAAAGCGCTGTTGACGACCAAGTATGCGTTAAGGACAGGTAGCCGGATATAGCTCGCTGGTGGAGCTTAACTTCCGCTACAGGTGTGATGGATTCCAGGATCCACCCACCTCGGTGAACTAAATGGCTGCAACACGAGAGCATCTCCTGGCAGGGAATAAGAAAAGGTGCCCGTCTTAACGTACATTTTTTTTTTTTTTTAACTTAAAACTTCTCTTTTTATCTAGCTAGAGAAAACCTTTGGTTACTGTGCACTGAATGTTTGGGGTTTTTTTCTTCTTTTTAAAAATTATTTTTAACACGCCGTTATTTTCAAGGAGACACTATGTAGAAAATGTAGTAAAGTGACTTGTGTGAGGGTATAAAAAAGCAACTGGATGTTTGGATCCTATTACATGATGAAATTAAAATGTTGGCAGTCGTTACTTTAAAAATTTATCGTCTAAAAATATACTAGTCACAACAAGTTAAGGGCCAGTATCGAAATTGACCTTCTTCAAATAAATAAATAATAATACTAAATCATGGTTGGTGGTAGGTAATGAAAACTAGGTTACAAATATGAATAATATGAATAAAGCATTTCAGATTGCATGGACATGAGCCTTTTAATCACAGCTTGTATGGTTGCCGGTAGAAAGTATATGGCAAAATGCAAAAAACTTAAATTGTTTGACTTCAATCTAATTAAAATTAGCTCCACTGGTTAATTACTATTACCTGTGGATCCAACAGCACCCCGTTGGAGCTCATGTCCAGTTGACCTTTCATTCGACCAATCAAAACCTTACTTGCAAAATCATGCCAGTGATTTTAAAAGAATTTGAAAACATTCGAGATTATGCCGAGGGTATACGAAATGATTCGGGTGAATTACGAAGTATGCCGGAAACTAATTTCAATATAAAATTTTATGTAAAATTCGTTTCAAGACAAAAAAACAAAAACGTGATGGTATAGCCATAAAATCTGTTTATACTAGTATACAATCCAGAGTTTATTACTGCACTTTTCCCCCTGTTTTTTAATGTTGAACTAGACCAACAAGTTCGCCTATTGCATAAATAGTATCGTTCGATATTTTTAGAATTTGTATGCTCCCAAATAACGCTAAAAAAGGCGAAGTGTAATTGGTCGATATTTAAATTGTTATTTATAGATGAAATTTTTTATTTATAGATGAAATGTCTCCTGGACATGGGAGTCCACGCAATGCTGTTTGATCTACTGGTAGACCAGCAGAGTTAATTTTAATCAGATTGGTTTGACTTTTTAAAACTTTTTTTCTGACTAAGCATGGCACCTGACTGAAAACTGCTTGGTGCTCGTGAAACTCTTTTTCATGTCAACACTTTTTATGTTTGATTAGGTTTGCGAAGGTATAAGTTTCTTTGCAATCTGGCTTCGGATAACCATGCCACTAAAACGTAAACTGAGCATTCTGGATTGTGGTCGAGCTCTGCCATGTCTGAATAATGGCGTACCCATGAGACGGCCTCAGACCATAATTAATTTCGCTATGTTTCTATAATATAGCCTTAGTGGCTATAACATTTTTATTAATATCAGCAGGCCCGTGAAGTGTTGTATGTACCTTTGCCTGCATGGGGGACACATACCCTGAAAAGGACAACCCCTGTTGTCCAGCTCTTTCTCCCAGCATATTGGTTTAAACAGACACACCCTCTAAACCAGGCCGGAGTACACCCATTTTACACAAAAAGCACTACTTTTGCATGGGCCGGAATTACCACAAACAAGTCTTCAATGTCGATAAGTTACACATGTTTACAAACTACATGCTATCCCCTGTCACTTCAGTCAAACAGTTGCCACTTCATAGCTGTCTGCCATGAAATAATCACAGTCAAACAGCAGACTACTTGCGCGGTCAAATTTCCGGATTTTGGACAACCAAATGGGAAGATAACTGTAATCTGAGGCCAGACAGTGTAAGTGAGCCATTCCGTCATCCTTTGATTGTGACAGAGTTCCTGTACCACCGGTACAGCGAATGGCCTACCCCTCTCAGACGCAGTGTCCACGTGGCCCTTAACTTCTTGTGACTGGTATATCTGGAGGTACCGTTTGCCCCACCCCGCTGCTAGTTACGGCCCCGATATGGATCAACACATCCTAACAATGTGCGGAGGTGTCATCAAACAAATACTTCTGAAGGGTGGAGTACTCTGTCTGGCTCCGCAACAAAATTGTGAGAGAAAAAAAATATAACAGACTTTGAAATTACATAAAGTTCATGCCAATTACTAGACTTCGTGTTGGGACATGTTTATGCCCAGGCGCGGTTCTAAAGCAAGGTCTTTTTAAAAATCACGCAAAGTAATTAGTATACTACATGCAAATTGAAAATAACTTATCTTTCTCTCGGGGGTGGGGGGGGGGGGGGGGGGGTGGGGGGGGGGGGGGGGTACGTAGCTCAGTGGTAAAGTACTCGTCTGATGCGCGGCCGGTCTAGGATTGATATCACCAACGGCTATTTCTCGTCTCAGCCAGTGCATCACGACTGGTATATAAAAGGCCGTGGTGTGTGCTATCATGTCTGTGGGATGGCACATACAAAAGATCCCTTGCTACTAATGAAAAAATGCAGCAGGTTTCTTCTCTAATACAATATGTCTGTATAAATCTGTGAATCAGTTCTATATATTGTACAATATAATCTTCCGATAAATAATTCTGAAACATAAATACACATAATTTAATATTCTATACATTTAGTTTTGTCCAATTATTCCACTTTTCTTTAAAAATTATTGCTCTGTTATTTATTGGTGTTTTAATACAAACTTGATTACACTTAGAATACAGGTTTTAAAATATACGTTTAATATTTATCATGCATGTAGCTGAAGAAAATTGTTTTATTATATATTTTTTCAAAACAAACGATGAAATAAGATCTTGCTCAGTACATGGTTAACAACGTAACGCGTGCACACAAATGCGTATTTTAATTATTGCAAATATCCGTGCACCATATTACACTGTCATTCCAGTGTTGTTTGATTGGTCCATGTAGTCTGTGGGCCACCAAGACAAAACCCTCCCCCCCCCCCCCCCCCCCCCCCCCTTAGGGATTTTCGGTCACCATGTTTTTCAGTTAGCCAGGGCCCTCAGCTATCATAATCTGCTTGTTTGCCATGAAATTGATGGTGGGGGTAAGAAGCCAGGGCTGTTGCCATGGCAACACAGTGATGAAACATTGGAATTTCAGAAAATGACATATCTATGTAACCAAGCAACCTAAAAACACAAAATAAGTGTCTATATATATATATAGTTTTGAAGCTGTCTAGTTGATTGCAATCACGACCTAGGTAATTTAAGGTCACGGTCATTACACACGATCAAGGTCAATCTAAATATATGATTTTGTGGCAAACATGAATGTTTTGCTATGTGTTTAAATATTCAATGTTCGTGAATTACCGGTTAAACATTGTTGTCATCGTCGTCGTCATCAAACATATCCTCTTACATCATCATCATCATCATCAAACATATCACACATGATCAAGGGCAAACTAATTTTATGACTTCCTTTGGAAAAAGGTAATGTTTACTACATGTGTCTAGTATTCAGTGTTCCTGGAATGTCAGCCAAATCTTAACGCCATCACCGTAGTCGTAGTCGTCATCGTCATCATCAAATATGTCCTCTTGAATGTTGTAGTAGTTATTTCCACTATCCTTTTCGTCATCAACCTGTTCCAGTACCAAATCTACCAGATCATGTGGAAGCATTTCATCTTCTGTCCATTGGTACACCAATTTGTCTCCTTTTAGTACCCATCCGTGGACCATTTTCTGACTTTGGCACGACTGGACATGCCATATCAGCTTGGTTCCAAATGAAAGCCTGATAGTTAGCACGTACAATATGCATCCTCAACGAGGATATGCAGGGTGGAAGCAAACTTAGGTCGATGCCACTCTTGCTGGATAGTAGGTGGTCCTTTGGTGTGTACCGTGTCATGAACATAGTATATCGGAGCTTCTTTATGTCCTTAACGCCTGATCTTGAAGTTGTGAAGACAGGAATATATTGTGAGTTTTTTTCCCAAGACACGCAGGGGTCCCACCTCGCCTTTACGCACAAATGAACTGATAGAATCACAGTCAGTGAAGACAATGATCATCTTGTGCACGGCAATCTCCCCTTTTACAATCTCTGATGGGTTGACATATTTGTGGTTGCTCATTTCATCATCCCCGATGCCAGCAGAATCAAGAGTTGCCTGTAGATATCCAGCTCTTGCATGCCGAGTGCTGCTCCACCTGTGATATGCTGCCAAGTTACGACTGAAGCCAATGATTCCAGGACCATGCCCACTGGCATGGCGGTTGTAGGTTTGCTCTATTGTTATGTCAACAGCATTGCGAGAGTTAGGAATCTTCGGATCGATTCACACTCATTCCATTCTTCTCAAGAAGCTCCATAGCACCAGGATGTGTGTGTGTGTGGAAGGTTTAGAAGTACGTTCAAGTACATTGATGTATACCTTGCATAGTTTGGCTTCTCTTGACTAAAAAAGAGAGGACACATTTCATGTAGACAGGCCATGTGCAGGGTGATATCATTGGCCTTTGTAGCCCGCAGGAAACGCATCAGGAGCCATGTCTTATCCATGTAACCTATCCAGAACTGTGATGTTTTACCTTTTCACCAGCATGCAACTTCGCCTTGTACGCATCATACTTCTGGATCCATTCCTTCCATTTGGGATTTTGCTTGACAGCGGACAAGTTTTCTGAACTTTTTTTTTTGCTAGATTGGACATTAACCTCATTTCCTATGGTCATGGAACCAATTAACAGTTTCTGAGCAAAACCTTGATCGTCTTTTATAGGAGGAGGCCAACACCCGCATTATTCTTCACTGCTGTCATATTGCAGCACACTGCACTGAATCAAGTGCCATCATAGTTCGGTCACCTGATACAGATGTGTTCCTGTTTCTCATGAAGTATTCACAGAATATCAGAATACCACTAATCATGGACACTGGTGGTGCAGACAAGCGACGGTTGATTGACATCAAATCAGCAGTCTAGGCCATTGGCAACGATCTTAACAATGCATTGCTCTCATCGCATGCCTTCACTGGCTGTGATTCTATCAGTTCATTTGTGCGTAAAGGCGAGGTGGGACCCCTGCGTATGCTGCGAAAAAACCCACAATATATTCCAGTCTTCACAACTTTCGGTACAACCCTGACTCTTACTCCAGAACAGTTTGATGATTTGGAGGCATTCACATGTCTTTTGTATGGGGCAAGATCAGACGTTAAGGACATAAACAAGCTCCGATATACTATGTTCATGACACGGTACACACCAAAGGACCACCTACTATCCAGCAAGAGTGGCATCGACCTAAGTTTGCTTCCACCCTGCATATCCTCGTTGAGGATGCATGTTGTACGTGCTAACTATCAAGCTCTCATTTGGAACCAAGCTGATATGGCATGTCCAGTCGTGCCAAAGTCAGAAAATGGTCATGGATGGGTACTAAAAGGAGACAAATTGGCGTACCAATGGACAGAAAATGAAATGCTTCTACATGATCTGGTAGATTTGGTACTGGAACAGGTTGATGACGAAAAGGATAGTGGAAATGACTACTACAACATTCAAGAGGACATATTTGATGATGACGACAATGACTACGATGAAGACGATGGTGATGGCGTTAAGATTTGGTTGACATTCCAGGAACACTGAATACTAGACACATGTAGTATACATTCACTTTTTCCAAAGGAAGTCATAAAATTAGTTTGCCCTTGATCATGTGTGATATGTTTGATGATGATGATGATGTAAGAGGATATGTTTGATGACGACGACGACGACGACAACGACAATGTTTAACCGGTAATTCAGGAACATTGAATATTTAAACGCATAGCAAAACATTCATGTTTGCCACAGTCATATATTTAGATTGACCTTGATCGTGTGTAATAACCTTGACCTTAAATTACCTAGGTCGTGATTGGAATCAACTAGACAGCTTCAAAACTATATATAGACACTTATTTTGTGTTTTTAGGTTACTTGGTTACATAGATATGTCATTTTCTGAAATTCCAATGGTTCATCACTGTGTTGCCATGGCAACAGTCCTGGCGCCCACCCCCACCATCAGTTTTATGGCAAACAAGCAGACTATGATAGCTGATCCTGGCTAACTGAAAAACATGGTGACCGAAAATCCCTAAAGTGGGTGGGGGATGGTTTCGATATGCTGGCCCATAGACTAATGGTCTTTAATATAAATTCCCCACATACAATATAATATTTATAATGTTCTGATGTGAACCAAGACATTGTTAACCGTATGTGTAATAAATGTTAATAGCCAGTGGCGGATCCAGAAAATCCAGGGGGGGGGGGGCAATGACATGAGGCGGAATGCCAATGGAACTTTGGGGGAGGTTTGGAGGGGATCGTAAAAAAATTAAAAATTAATATATAATAAAATTATAACTGTCCCTGCCCCCCCCCCCCCCCTTAGATCCGCTTCTGATAACACATAGCATTGACATACGAATCAGAAATAGGGTGTTTTCAAGGTGTGGTAGAGTTAACGTAGTACTAGAAATCAGAGCGAGCTTTTTATATAAGCATGCCCGATGTAGAAACAGGTTTTGGCTCATTTTTAAAAGTTGTTTGTTTTGTTTTTGCTTAACGACACCATTAGAGAACATTGTTGGCTATTGGATGTCAAACTTTTGGTAATTTTGACATATAGTCTTAGAGAGGAAACCAGCAACATTTCTCCATTAATAGCAAGAGATCTTTTATATGCACCATCCCACAGCCTTTAATATACTAGTCATAGTGCACTGACAGGATCCAGAAATAGACCAATGTTTTAACGACACCACGTTGATTGATTAATTATCAGCTTATGAATGTCAAACATTTGATCATTCTTATACGTGGTCTTCAGAGAAAACCCGCTACATTTTCCTATTAGAATCAATCGATCTTTTATATACACTTTCACACAGGCAGGACATCACATACCATTCTGGATGGGACGTTGGGGGAGTTCACAATGTGGTTTATTGCACCCAGGCAGAATTTCTGTTACCCAGCTGTCTCACTTCTGTTCAGTACAACTAGAGAGAGTCATGTAAACAGCGTTAATAAATTGTTCTGGCACGAATCCAGGATTTTTTGCTGGGGGGTCTACACGCAATTAATCAAATGGAAGTTCTATATTAGTTACGAAGTTGTGAATACACATGAAAATAAATGCAAAACATTTTATTTTTTTTCCACAGTGAACAGAGGGATCCAAAACCCCTTACCCAATCCCTGGATTGATTAGAAAATCGCCAACACAGCCACACACCTGTAATTGTGTTATGGCAGGGTTGAAAATTAACATGAAAACTAGGGTCGCCAGCAGGGCCGGTTGAAGAAAAATCTTACTGGCCCTTCTCAAATTCAACTAGCCCTCCAATTATCACATTGGAAATTAACTGCACAGGTAAAATTAAAACTATAGTGGGTGTTGTTGTTTTTTGTTGTTGAATAATAACCGTTTGCGTTAAAGAAAATCGATGAATAAAGTAAAAATGATATAAAAACATGTTGTTAAGTTTTAAATCCATACCAACTCAAATAAAAAAAAAATTGAAAAAGAAATCCAGTATAAATAAACATGTTTCTTTACAAAGTACCATTAAATTAAACATATTAAATCTCATTTTAATACAGAGTAAAAGATAATGCAGTAGAAATAGGCTAAATGTTGAACTGCGCGTGCTTTAGTAAACTGGTTTGGGAGTGGCAGTCCTCTTTGTGGCGATGCAAGAGTGATGGAATAAACTTTGTGGTGATGTAAGAAGGGTGAAATTCCCAGCAAATGATTTCCTCGGGAGTGGCTGTTCTCCTAGATAGAGATCCATGGAATCTTCCACTGTTTTGCCAAATGCCCATTCGACTTTGCTGTGTGTAGAGATACGGCCCTGATCATGTATTAAAGGGACATTCCCGAGTTTGCTGCAATGTTCAAGATGTTATCGCTAACAGAGACTTTTTAACGATTGTAATTACATATTATTATATTTAACATTATATTTTTCTGCATAAAATATTAGTGGCTGTATATTAAACATGTTTCTGATCATTCTAATATTTGTACTAGGTTAAATTTCATTTTATTTCCTAAAATATATTTTTTATTATTTGAAGACAAAATCAAGTTTGGGCTTCTTATAAATATACTCTTCAAAAGAAGAAACGCAAAACCACATTGTCGTAACATTTGGAGAATTGATTTAATTATTGAATGGTGAGTCCGATAATTACCAAATGTTGCAGGATTGTTCACAATTCACTCTAGTCCATTGTGAGTAAGTGATAGGACACACCACCAAGGTCAAGGTCATCTGGAGTCAATACTGGGTGTGGCCTCCGCGTGTGTTGACAACTCCTGGCACCGCCTGCCCATTGAAGCAACCAGAGTACGGATGACGTCCCGGGGGATGGTGGCCCACTCGGCCTGCAAGGCTGCTGCCAGCTCGGGCAGGGTCTGGGGCTGTGGTTGTCGCTGTCGGAGGCGTCGGTCCAACTCGTCCCATAGATACTCAATTGGGTTCAAATCCGGTGATGTCGATGGCCAAGGAAGGACATTAATGTTGTTGTTCTGTAGGAAAGCCGTTGTGAGACGTGCTGTGTGAGGCCTGGCGTTGTCATGTTGGAACACTGCGTTGGCGTTGGCCATAACTGGAACGATGTGTGGCCGGAGGATCTGGTCAATGTAGCCCTGTGCATTCAGGTTGCCCTGCACGTGGACTAGGTCAGTTCTGCCAGTGTGTGAGATGGCTGCCCACACCATGACACTACCCCCGCCGAATCTGTCCACTTCCTGCACGCAGTTTGCCGCATAACGTTCACCACGACGCCTATACACGCGACATCTTCCATCATGACGTCGGAGCAGAAATCGGGACTCGTCACTGAACCACACCTGTCTCCATCGCAGTTGAGGCCATTGTCGATGAATCTGGCACCACTGCAGTCGGAGTCGACGGTGTTGTGGTGTTAAGATGACACCTCGAACTGGACGTCTGGCACGAATTCCTACCTCACGTAGGCGGTTCCGTACGGTCTGGTCGGATATCCTGCGCAAACCTGGTATTGCTGCGGCTGTGGGAGGTGGCAGTAGTCAATCGTTCCCGAAGGTGGCGTACCCGGATGTAGCGGTCCTGCCCGGGGGTAGTGACCCGTGGTCGACCGGATCTAGGGAGGTCACGTGTTGATCCATGTTGCTGGTAACGGTCCCACAGTCTGGAGATGGTGCTTGGGGACACATGGAATGCCCTGGCAACGGCCGTTCTGGATTCGCCTGCGTCTAGTCGGCCGATGGCATTGTTTCTCTGCGGTTCACTGAGACGTGGCATGTCCTGGATTGTCAACTGTCGGCCAGATACAGAGGCCAGGCAAGCGAACACCCTGCACTTTTATACTGTCGGTGTTCATGTTGCACGTGCAGACAACGCACGTGCAGTGGTGACATGGTTTGCACGTGGCTGCGTTTTTGCGAATATTCACATTTTGGAACTTTATTGTACAGTAGCTGCGTTTTATCGAATGTAACCGTGGGAATGTGTTTGGGACATGCAATGACCTTACATTCACAAAGCATGAACCGGTAGGAAACATAAAATCGGAGTTATAACCCATTTGTACCCTTTTGCGTTTCTTTTTTTGAAGAGTATATTTAGACGACCAGAAACACATTGAATATACAGATATTGATATTCTAAACAAGAAAATATATTTATCATGTAAGTTTAATCGTAGAAATATTTTATTAGTCGGAAACATCTTACAATGCAGCAAACTCAGGAATGTCCCTTTAAGGTTGTTCCATCAATTGCCTTAAAACTTGTATCACACAAAAATAGAGTTAACGTATGCAGTTTTGTGGTAATTTGTACAGAATTTGTTTTAATTTACACTGTACTTTTACCCCCAATAAAATATTATATGAGACGGTATGGGTTTAAAACTTAATAAAAAAATTTTTTTAACTAGTACCATACTCGCCAGACACTAAAATCGATGGTCTCCCAACGGGCTACCTTTGCAAGCCAGACACTAAAATCGATGGTCTCCCAACGGACTACCTTTGCAAGATTCTTAGTCGCCTTTAGCCAATAACGGTCGCCACGGGCGACTGGGCGTCTGCTAATTTTCAACCCTGTTATGGTTGATCAAAGTTAAAGTTTGGTTTGTTTAACGACACCACTAGAGAACACTGATTTATACATCATCGGATATTGGATGTCAATCTTTTGTTGGGCAGTATTTAGCTCAGTTAGTTGAGTGCTCACTTGAGGTGCTTGTGTCGCAGGATCGAACCACCTCAGTGGATACATTCAACTGACTGGGGGTTTTCTTGTTCCAATCAGTGCACCATAACTGGTCAAAGGTTGTGGTATGTGCTTTCCTGTCTGTGGGAAAGTGCATATAAAAGATCCCTTGCTGCATTAGGAAAAATGTAGCAGGTTTCCTCCGATGACTACTAGTCAGAATTATCAAATGTTTGACATCCAATAGCTGATGATTAATTAATTAATGTGCTCTAGTAGTAGATCAAACAAAAAAATACATTAAAGTTTAAGAGGAAACTAGCTACAAATATGACTTTATTTATGAATGAAGTGTGTTTGCTTGACCATATTTGACCGCTGATCATGCTACATCCCATCCAAGAATTACAAAATAATAACCCTAGATATCAGACAATATAATTATGTTGGTATATACATATGATCAAATTTATATTATATATATATATATATATATATCACAGCTTTATTGTTTAAATACTCCAGTACAAAAATACCAGCTTTATCACATATATGCAGTTATTGTTGATGAATGAATATATATATATATATATATATATATATATATATATATATGAATACTTTTAAAACCAAAAGGTGTTCATAAATTAACATGTCGATAACTAAGAAAAATATTAGTAACAAAACAATGTAGATATAATTATATATATTTTTAAAGCTATTTCTACTGAATTCACCTTATTAAAAACAAATATCTTGATCTTGATCTTTAGTCAGCAAAATACATTGTAAAATATCACTAGAGCTGGGAGGTATTGAAGTTTGAGGTTCGGTATCAGTATTTTGGGGGCGATTTACCTCGGTATTGGTACGGTATCAATATTGACACAATACCGATACCAATATTGATATCAAGCGGTATTTTCAGTATACTTGGCTTTAAATGCATGCCTGAGTTGAGGATCACCCGCTAATTCCATACACAAGGCTCTCGTCTGGTTTATACCTAACCCATTTTGCATTCCGTTAGATATATTGTTAGTGCTTTATTAAATTGACAGGAAACATTTTTCAATACTAAAATTTTGGTATTTTGAAATTTGCTCAGTACGGTAAATCGGTATTGACTTGATACCGATACCAAACAGTAAATACAGTATACCACCCAGCTCTAAATATCACATGAATTATTTCAGAAATAGCCGAGAGTATGTTTTAAATATCTAAGTAATACAAATCTAGATTTGTTTCACTCGTAATAATAACATTATTTAATTGAGGTTACTTTTTGAAAACCTAAACTAATTAATACTCAATTAAAAACAAAAGTTGCATTTTTACAATAGTACACAGTTTTAGTAATATAATTTTAATATTATAGTTTAAAAGATCAAAGGATAGAATGAAAAAGGTAAATGAAAGGTAATTTAGTTTTTATCATTATTTTAATATTTTGAAATAAAAGGAAATGAAAGATAGCAACAGAAAAAGGAAAAAGAAAAAAGAAAATGTAACCAAATAAATGAGTCGATGAAATGTGTTAAGAGTTGTGTTACAGAACACAATATGACAGTATTATTTTTAAGGATTATCATCCTTGTGTTTCTAATACATGTACTACGAAATGCACTTTTCATTTTTTTTTTTAAATGCACATATCTCTGAGAAGTAACAGTTTGGAGGCAAGCTCTAGTTTATTTTTCATGGATATTTCCCCGTTTTAATATCACAGACCTTTTACTCTATTTTTAACTCTATCCAAATGTGTTACAGGCGCATAGATTAACCAAATTAATTAATTTAATTTTGATAAGATAAAACTAAATATCAACAATTTTAAATTCCAAAAGTACAATTTTAACAATATGTGTTTTCTCTAACACTACTGAAAACATCATTAATAATTTTATCCCGGTGCATGTTAAATATTAAAAAAATTAATCAAAATGTTTAAGTCAAATATTTTTAAAAGTTGTGATTTAAAATTTATGATAAAACTAGTTCCATCTAAACTAGAGGCCTATCAGCCTACACAGTTCCAAAATTCAAAATTATCTAATCAAAACTCAATAAGGAAATACATTAAAATGTTCTTCAAATGTTAAATATTAATTTTAATCTTTTTAATTTAATTTTAAAAAGTCACACATTTTGAAAAATCTCTCTATTTACTTGTAGATACTACACAAGAGAGAATCACTGTACCAAAATTTTAGAACAATCTAATCAAAATTCAAGGAGATAGATTTCAAGGGAAATAAAAAGTTGACAGATGCTGGACAAATCGGTATTACAAAAGCTCCACTGATAAACATCATAGGTGAAGCTAAAAAAGAAATAACTGATAAGCATTTTGATGAACATCCATAGGTGTAAACAATATGCCACATTTGATTAGTCTAGGACATATATTTTGTGTAAAACAGAGTGAAATATAAAAGTTCACAGCAACGCTGTCATTGTCGTTACCACTCGAAAAGTAACACTGATATATCTCACCTTTTGACTTTGCCACGGTGAGACCCAAATGTCAATATGACTTGATAGTTGCATAATTATGAAGCTTATTATATTCGTTAATATATGAAAAAACACAAAAGTTTATTATAATTGTGATTGTGTTGGTATTTTGCATTAGTAAAAGATACAAGATGGGAAATCGAGACTGCAGCTTACAATTGGCCTAAAAAGGCAATACCGAATGGTTTGCATTAACTGACGTGATAGGACGGATGTGAAATGACTGATACTGGTGTCTGACTTGAAACATATTCACATGTATGTCACTCAGATTTATGTTTGGTAAATATTGTAACATAAACAGACAATAAAGGTAATATCACAGAACTGAAATATAATAATACTATACGAACAAAACAAAAACAATTGTTATATAATACATAACTCAATAAGTAGAAAAATAGTCTCTCCTCAGGCCTCTAGCATGGCCTATAAATATGTATAACATTAAAACATGATACATATTTCTGTTGTACAAAATGTTGTGGTCATGTTGTATTATGCAACCAGTATAATAAAATACCCAGGTACACAGTACTTATTACAAAGCCATGGACAGTAGATGGGTATGTGGGGTGTGGTGGGGGAATTATATAATCTTTGTGAAACAATATATTATCACAGCTAACTAGGCCAAGTATAGATAAGCACATAAACACTTTAAACATATAATAATAACATAGTAATATACATGTTATGATACCAGTCAATTGAATGTTTTAAATAATGTGTAATACCATGCTACCTGTCAGAGATGGGGATTATTACAGGACAACCAAATATGCTGTTTATTCCTCTTTTCCACACATGACAACACTTCCTAAGTTGGTCTTTTAGTATGGTGAAAATAATAATTGAAAATAAACTTTAAAGATAATTGATATTAGATTTTATATCAATTAAGTGGGTTTTTTAAAGAAAAAAAAAACATTGTTCGCACATCAGTATTAATTCAACAAGAATTGAAGTGATCACACATAAAACAGTACATTTTCAAGCAAGTTTGCACCAGGTATAATATGTTACATTAATTGCAGTTTCTAAAACAAATATACATTCAAGAAGATTTCTGTTCCAGTGGCTGAATTTACCGAGAACGAGTGTGTTTTCAAACTAATCCAAGACCAGGCCTGGTGCTTATAAAACTTTTAGTCGAGACTCGAGACTCTAATAGAGTCTGAGACACTAATGTCATGACAACGTCATACAAACTGTATGTGTCACGTCATTAGAGAGTGTTATAAGCATGGACCCTGGAATGTTGATGAAATCATTATTTAATAGATTAACAATAATAAATCTACATAGATAGTGTCACTGAGCAGCTCATGATTAATAGACTATAAATACAACTACTTCTAAACAAGTATGAGGTTGGGGTTTTTTTTAATGTGTTTAATAAACTGAATCCAATGGCTTATAATGAGGTATTTTTATGAGTTTACAAAATCAAATATACAATGTTTGGATTTTGGTAAAATCTTTAAAAAACACAAAACAAACCGAACTGACTACGTTTAAATATTGTCATCAAATGTTCTAATATTGTCATCAAATGTTCTAAAATTGTCATTAAATGTTCTAAAATTGTCTTTAAATGTTCTAATAATATAATAAAATATTCCAACAGTGTTATTAAATGTTTTAATATTGTCCTTAAAGCTTAGATGGCAGTAAAAACAAGAATGGGGTTGTTGTAAAGGAATCTGTTTTCTCAGATATAATTTTACGAAACGAGTGAACTTTCCAAGTTAGTATCTGAACAGATACCATGAGAAGTTCATAAGTTTCGTAAAAATGTTATGACAATTACTACCAACATTACTCAAACAATAATTGAGGTGGGAAGATAAAAAGATAAAACTGGAGACCATCTATTCAATGCTTTTATAAGACTTGGGAGTAATCACCTTTTTTATATACTGATGGAAAGAAATAAAGAATCACACAGATAGCAACAAGAAATAATGACTGCATCAAAAATCAATTCATATTGTCAGAAGTTGACTGGGAATATATAGGCAGCACATTCAACACTACAGACATTCAATCCCACATTACAACTTGGTATGAAATGCAGACATTACTACGCTAGTTGTGAATTACATTTGGTCTACAATTCCATGTGTTCCCTTATTTCTTTCCATCAGTATTTATAGCGTTGCAATAATATTTTCTTCAACATCTTTCACAATGGATACATGATTACACACAAGTACACATGATCGTCCTAATCATTCATAACATACTGACTTGTATACAACATTATCTAACACAGATTACCCATCATAATAAGCATTCTGAGAGTACTGCTAAAGTAATACATGTCCCCTACTAGGCCAAACAAGTTTTTCAGTCTCCTAAATTGAAGGGTCATAATTCTGTGAAAAATGGGTAACTTGCAATAAAAGTTAAACTTGTTCTGTAATTATGTGACAGAGCTATACAAAATTTCATATCAATATCTTCAGGCATTCCAAAAACAAAGTTCAGAAAACAAATTTTCATATCTCCTAAGTTCAAGGGCCATAACTCTTTAAAAAATAGGTAACATGCCACGAAGGTCAATCTTGATCTTTAACAGAACATGATAAAGCTATACATAAAAGTTAAGCTCAATATCCTGAGGCACTGCAATTAAAAAAAAAACACCCGAAAACGTGTTTTTGTATCTCCTAAGTTCAAGGGCCATAACTCTGTCAAAAATGGGTAAATCGCCACGAAAGTTGAAATTTCTTCTGTAACAGTACATGATAAAGCTATAGACAAAATTCCAGCTCAGTATTTCAAAGCCTTGTGGAAAAACAAACATCTGGAAAACTATATGTACAACAGATAGATGAACAAACAGACAAGATGGACAGACAGACAGACATGATGGAGATGAAAGCTATAGTTCCCTCCAGTTGGACTGGTAAGGAACCAATAAAATAACACATTATATATCATCCAGTCTAATTCACAATTACGCTGAGTGTAAAACAAATAATATGATTCTGTAGCAAACTCAGGTCATTTAAATTTTACCACAGGTGATAGATCCAGTGAGGATCTTAGATATAAAAACTATCATAAATCATGAATCCTGTAGGAACATCATGGTAATTTAATTTGTATCATGAGCAACATATCCTGCAGAAATCCTACAATGCTGAACTTTGTATCCATGATGTATCAATCCTAGTAATAGCCGCTCAGGATCCACAAACATTCCTCTTGTGTGCTTCTTCAAACTGAACAACTTATTTATGCACAGCTTCTCCAGTGCTGCATAAATGATTCCAGTTAACATCTGAAATGTTTATTTTTTGTCAGGTAACATATTTCACTTTGTTTAATCTTTGACTTGTTAATTCTTATGTAAGAAGATCCATCCACTTGAGTCTTTGATTTGTGTAATTCTTATGTCGCATAATTCACCAATAAGATGATCCAAACTCTCGCTTGGTCTTGTGTAGTTCACTCTTCACCGATTTGATCATTTTCTTGGTCAGTCGGTTGATATCTCTTGAATAATTCAACGAGGCATTCAAGTCACTTTCCTCAGAGTCATCTCTCTGCAAAACAATATTAAATCTTTTTTAGAAGAATGAGTTAGATTAGCTGAAATTTGTTTTCAAATACATGTAAAACCAAATTATTTAATTACAAAAGTCTTGGTCTTAAAACTATCTACTTTAAAAAAAAAAAAAGTAAAAATTAAACACTTGACATTACATCCTTATCTAACAGACTTAGGGGCAAGGATATTTCTCCCCCCCCCCCCCCCCACCCCCTTTTTCAATGTTATTGTGTTCAGAATGGTGAAAATACCAAATATGAACACCTGAAATTCAGAATTTTTTCACAAGAGCATTCCCTCAAGCTGCTTCTAACAAGTCAGGGCCATTTGAGCCCTTAGATTTTCCTCTTCTGGGCCATCTGACTGAGGCCCCCCTCCCATTTTTAAATTGCACTGACAGTTCCCTTCCTTTCAAATACACTCTGCAGGCCTGAGACTTCTTTAAGAAGATATCAGAGGTATAAAAAGTAAAGGGTAGTGTAATGTCTGGGCATGACTGACCTCAGTGGTTAACCCATCAGACTTAAAGCTGGTAAGAAATGGTACCAGCTCCCAACCAGAGTGAGTTTGATGACTCTGTGGGTAAATATAAGGCCACTATACAGACCTCTCTCTCACCAACGACTAACACACTGTCCTGGATAGACAGCCCAGATAGCTGAGGTGTACCGGCCTCGGTGGTGTCGTGGTTAAGCCATCGGACATAAGGCTGGTAGGTACAGGGTTCGCAGCCCGGTACCGGCCCCCACCCAGAGAGTTTTAATGATTCAGTGGGTAAGACCACTACAGTCTCTTCTCTCTCAGCAACAACTACTCCACTGTCTTGGACAGACAGCCCAGATAGCTGAGGTGTGTGCCTAGAACAGCATGCTTGAACCTTAATTGGATATATGCACGAAAATAAGTTGAAATGAAATGAAAAAGCTGAGGTGTGTGTCCAGGACAGTGTGCTTGAACCGTAATTGGATATAAGCACAAAAGGCAGCATAAACAAAGAAAACTGGGTTTGGCTATAGATAAACCAGTCAAAAGAAGACTGTAGAGGCTCCAGACCACCACCTATAGTTTGTTTTGTTTAGACACCACTAGAGCACACTTATTTATTAATCATTGGCTATTGTATGTCAATCCACCCATAGAGTAATTACACTACCATATTTAATATATTACTCTGTAGGGTGGTGTTTATTGAAATACACTTGCAGGGTTTCTGCCAGAGGGTAAAACGGGTATGGCGCCATACACAAAATGTTTAGCAATTTTTTTTTTTTAAGTTCACTTTTTGACCAAATTAATTACTCTTATCATTACTGTATGATTTTCTTAACCCTAAACTTAACCCATTTTCTTTCTGGTGGAGGCCCCCCATACCCCATTGATCCCCTGTTGCATTCAATTCGATAGCGCCATACCCACTCCATGATCATTTCTAAATCAATCAACCCCTTGTGATCATATCTACAACGACCAACTTCTTATGATCACTGTTATAAAAGTTAACAGTCTATAAAAGCTGCAAAGATTTTAAATATCTTAAAGAATTGTAATCTACCACATCATTTTATTTTCAATTAATGTTGTCCGAGTCGGAAAACAATCAAAAAGGATTAATACTTTATTAAAATTATAAAATTATACTAGCAAATTTTAAAGATAACTGACAATTTCTTTCACAACTCATGTACCCTCAAAATGCACAAAGAAACTCTCATAGAGCTTATTATACGAGCTTGTGTGTCGTACTGATTTTACGAAATGAGTGTCAGGATTTTTGTATTGCCCAAGCGAGGGTAATACATGAATACTGACACAAGTTTTGTAAAATCAGTACGACTCACATGCGAATTTTTATTATCCATATTATTATTGTTGTTTTCTTTATGAATAACAAGACCCAACTCAAAATGTTACAGTCATAACTAGGAGACAACAAGATGACGTCTTATTTCAAATGCACAGTCTGAGCTAGGGCTGGAGAAGCAACGTCATGTCATGATATCGCTTCCCAAATTTATGTCATTACACTTGTTATTACACGTGTGCTTCATATGATTATTATTAACTTGGTTATGTTGAACGATATGGATAATAAAAATACTGATTGCATAAGAGCTAATACAAAACTACAAGGCTTACTCTAATGTCTCTCTCACTATGGTAACCATCTCTCTGAATTCTTCTGTAACTCCGACCTTTTCTCCGGGAGCGAGATAAACTTCGACTTCTAGAATAAACAAAGATACAGTAAAGAGATGTCTATTCAAAGCATACTCTACACCAGTAAACAAAATAATTTGTATATGACTGTAACATGCATCTATTAAAATCAAAATAATGTCCCCACTGTTTTTAAATGTCCTCCTTGTTAACAATTTGTTTACAATTTTCAGTTCATTAGAGTGCTCTTTTTTGGAGTTGAGGGTAAAGCACTCGCTTGATGCACGGTCGGTTTGGGATCGATCCCCATCAGTGCACCACGACTGGTACATCAAAGTATGTACTATCCTGTCTATGGGATGGTGCATATAAAAGATCCCTTGTTGCTAATAGAAAAGAGTAGCCCATGAAGTGGCAACAGCGGGTTTCATTTCGTCCCTCAATATCTGGGTGGTCGTTAACCATATGTCCGATGCCATACAACCATAAATAAAATGTGTTGAATGTGTTGTTAAATAAACCATTTCCTTTTTTGGAGTTGGTTCAGGTGCCCTTTTGTCTTTGGTCCACACTCTAAAGTATTTTGTGGGTCTGCCCTTGCATATTTACAACCTCATGCTTAATCTGTTAATTTTGGCAAATCCAATGTGTTTCTGGTCATCCTGGTGCTTTTAATAGATTAAAGAGTATTTTATGCCAAACAGAGAAAGATACATGCCTCGGGTCAATGATTTTATCAATATTGAGATATGAAAAATATACTGATGGAAAAAAAGAAGGGATCACATATAAATAGTAACAGCAAATAGTGACAGCAACCAAAAGCCTCATCCACAGTGTCAGGAAGTGAACCATGTTACTGACAGTGATTTCCACAATACTGACTTTCAATCACACACATATTACATCTTTGTATCCTATACAGATATACCCCACCTGTCCCGGAATTGGCCACTGGCGATGTCAGAGGTCAGTGGGTGTGCCTAATATGGGTACATAAAAAGAGTTCCCACACCCATATACAGATATACTACACTAGCAGACCTCACTGTGAAAAACATTAAGGTGAGTGATTAATTGCTCCTCTAAATTAAATTACGTGGTGCCATTAAGATATTACCTTAACGAACACTGATATTTAATCCTTTTGTAGTATCATTTTTATAAAATTTACATGCTTCAAGCAGCTACAAATCACTCTCCTTTAACTAGTCTCAGGGAGGTAATAGGGAGCTCGAGTGATAGCTCCCTTAATATTTAATCCTTTTGTAGTGATTTCTCATTCCAACCAGTGCTCCACAACTGGTGTAACAAAGGCTGTATATGTACTATCCTGTCATTGGGATGATGCATTTAACAGACACTTGCTGCTAATCAAAAAGAGTAGCCCATGAAGTGGCAACAGCGGGTTTCCTCTCACAATACCTGGGTGGTCCTTAACCATATGTCTGATGCCATTATAACCGTCAATAAAATGTGCTGAGTGCATCGTTAAATAAAATATTTCCTTCCTTCCTTTTATAGTTCTAATAAGGCTAATAAGGGGAGTTAAAAATCATTCTCCTTGAACTATAGTCTCAGGGGATTGATGGAGAGCCAGAGTAATAACTCCCAGGTATGTTCTAACAATGAAGTAAAATTTAGTTGACACAACTAAACCAAATAACTTCTGGCTGGGTCAAAGTTCAAGGTGCACCGAACTTTTGATAGAGAAGTGAATTCAACAAGTCCTGTGATAGGTGATAAATGTGAGTGTGTTCGTTGTATAAAAAAATAGTTTCATCTGGGCAAAAAATGTATGCAATTTTATTTCATCTAGTACCACTGTGTCAAGTAGCCTGGTGCTTGAAATATGTATGGGGTACCTGTAAAAAAAAGTACTGTAAATCATGAAATTAATGCGAGCAAGTAATTAATGAAAAAAATGCGGCGAACACAACGACGCAATAATAATTTGACACATTTTGTTTAGTCTCATTCCCAATACAAAAAATGTGCAAGATTTTACTATAATACTTCTAAATAAAATAAAACTTTTATAATATAAAGATGAAACAAAATACAAAAACAATTTTTGTTAAACGTCTTTTTGTGAATACTTCAAGAATCTTTCTTTCGCTTTGATGTTGCCGTTCTATTTTCACTTTCCTGGAATATCATAGCGGTAATATAATACAGTGATGTTCCAAATGTTTTGTTTTTAAAAAGCTCATTTTGCGATGTGAGTATTTTTCAAATTTTCTTACACTTCTGGATTACTGTATACATTTAAACTGTTTTGAACATTTGTAAAATTATAATCAACAAATTTTATTACTAAATATATTCCTTTAAAAATTAAACAGTAGAAAATCATATAACTGTAACCAACAATCCGTGCGTATTTCTTCAAACCATTTGGCTCGACTCTATACATGGCATTTAATTTAGACTGGTCGCAAGTTGTCACTGTTGCAATATATCGCATTTGTTAACGTCTATTCCTGTGCTGCGCATCAAGTGTATAAAATCAGTCTAAAACATTGTGCCCTGTAATAGTGACCCGTTTACCTTTTATTCCTACTGGTGGATTAATTAGAAGCAATCACCACACAAAAGTGCGAGGCATACCCTTAACAATAAGGTGTAGTTATACTAATTACACTACTTTAAGTAATTAGGGCTTCCTGGTCGACCCACCATGCGATTAGCTTCAGGTTATGCATTGTTCGAGATTAACAGTGTCCCGATATCCCAGGGATAGCAGAATTTAATTTTGGATACCAGACTTCAAAAAGCCAGTATCCCACCGGGATACCATATGTTTTTTTGTTTTTTTATCCTGCGTTTTATTTTTCACTGAAACAATAAATGTCATCATTTTCTAGTGAAGTTAATTAACAGTATTTTCTAGCTTGTACCCAGTCTAATGCTACACTGGAGCAATAGCGGCGTAGCAATAGACTGGGAACAACTAAGTAGCTATTGTTTTTGTTGGATGTTTCCTCTCTTCAAATTTTATTTGAGATATTGATTCCTGCAGAAAATTGATAGACCTACAGGTAGGTTTATCATTAGTAATGTCAGAAACACTTACAGATTACTGCTAAATATTAATTTATGTCAGTATTACTCAAAAATAGATGTAGCAAATTTTTTTTGCTGATTCTGTTTGATTGCAAATTTCACGAATTCTGAAATTTCGATTGCTGCGTAGACTGGGAACGAGAACAGTGTCGTCCAAGTTTGTTACAATGTTATTTATGAATTTCATTAAAGTGGGATACTAAATTCTCAGGTGGGATACCAGAGTTTGAAATGTTAGTATCCAACTGGGACTCTGACCAAAAATTTTAATCTCGAACACTGGGTTATGTAGTAGCTGTGACAACAACTACTGACTTCTTTTAACATGAAAGATGAAGCCCAAACAATATAACAACAACACAACTGTGGTTTTTATGTGATGTGGACTTTTGCCCGACGCATTAATAAAAATACGCATTTTTGTTCACTCATGTACGGAAGCAATAATATCATGACGTATTAATTACATGATTTACAGTACTCGAATTTTGTGCGGAACTAGGGTAGTCATAGACACTACCCGTTATCTCAGAAATGAGCAGCTTGACCCCCAATTTTTTCTTGATTCACTTTAAGGGTGAGGGGTGGTAGTATTTATATTTGTGGCGTTTATGTCAATTGATATACTGCAGGTAGGAGTTTTAGCCACATATGTTACTATTGTCGTCCATGGGATTTCATTTGGTAGTTTAGTAGTATACACCCTACAGAGTGCTCCCTTATTTGTCTCTGTGATAATAACCTTCTGCGTCTGCTGTGTATTTCCACCTCTGAGTCGGCACTCGAGTCCCGGGAGAACTCCTTCACTACGTATCTCTTCAAGAAGTTGTCAGGACTGTAGTAGCGTGTCTTCGATAGAGACCGGGACCTCTGTCTGGGACGGTTCCTGAAATTGATCAAACTTATTAAAATTATAAATTACATAATGTACAGAGAATTTATAAGGGTTAATGTAGGTTTAAATATAGAAGAACCATCAGCATTAGTAAAAGAAATACTAGTAATGTTAAAGGTGTAAAAATAATAATTCTGCATCATTTGGTAAACTGAATGGCTTATAAAAGTTGCTCAATCACTTTTTTCCACTTTGTAGGGGAGTCACATTACACCGATGCATCAGTGTAACACAATACTACCAACACCAGTTTGTAATGAGATGTACCTATTGACAAGTAATTTCCTTCAAGAAAAAAACAGTTAAGTGAACAGTGAATATGTGCCTGCTTATGTCAATATGTTTATGATGTGGCGTTTCTACATTAAAACTGTGTTTAATCAGTGTTTCACTTTTATCATTTTTATTTATTTATTAAATTATTTCAGAACAAGCTGTTGTGGTGCACGCCTGTCCTGGAAGCAAGTGCCGGCCTCGGCCAGCTCCTCCATCCAGGACAGGAAAAGGGTTGGGGTGGGTAGAAGATGGGACCGCTTGCACTGGCAAGTGAAAGCAGGGATCAAATTTTACGCTATTCCACTATTCCGCAAATAGTAAATTTCGAAACGGAATAGTAAAACAATTCTTCCAATATTCCGTCATGAAAGTGAAAATAAAGCACGGAATACCGAAAATCGCCTGCGACTATTCCGCTTACGTGTTTTCTTTAGCTACATTTTTCAGCAGAACAAATCCTAAGACCTTTCTCATGCACTTACCAGTACAAAATAAACGTCTTTTTGATCAAGACTAATGTTTGGAGTGAGTTCGTTTGTAATTCCAGCTAGTACGCAGTAATGCATAGACTGGTATATAAACAATTGTTCGTTATGCATTGTTGTACAGGGTGACATAGCACAGTCAGGAAAACTAGTGGTACATTAATAATTGAAGGGATAGTACATTTTTAGATGGAATAGTATTTTTTGAAATTCACTATTCCTTTGGTATAATGGTAAAAAAATTAAATTTCAACCCCTGGAAAGGGAGCACCAGCAGCCCGACCGGAATCAGTAGTGGGCAGGGGCAATTTTGGTACTATTGAATTTTGAATATCCCATAGGATTTAAGTCAAAAAGGAGAGTAGTGCACAATTTCTTTAAGGAATTTTGGCATATTTTTTAAAGGTTCATCAAAAGAGAAAAAATATCCAGGTGGGTGCTCTTCTAGCAAGCTAAATACATGTACTGTCATAACTGAGATGCAGAACTGGTTGACAAAAAGGGGACAAGGAAGGAAGGAAATGTTTTATTTAATGACGCAGTCAACACATTGTATTTACGGTTATATGGCATCAGATATATGGTTAAGGACCACACAGATATTGAGAGAGGAAACCCACTGTCGCCACTTCATGGGCTACTCTTTTCGATTAGCAGCAAGGAATATTTTATATGCACCATCCCACAGAAACGATATACCACGGCCTTTGATATACCAGTTGTGAAAAGGTGTCAAACGATAGATAGGTACTATTAGAAAAATACAATAAGGGCATAGATATGTAGAGGGATCTTAAATCTAGTTATTAGACAGTGTAAACATTTTGGCTATTAGTTTTCTCATCATTAACTTACACACTACTGACAATTTATTAATTTTGGCAACTCTGATTTCGTTATGGCCATCCTGGTATTTTTAACAGCTCCAAATGCATTTTATACCAAACAAAACTAGAGTCAGTGACGTTAAATTACAAAAAAGAAGTATACAATCTCTTGCCTCCTGTAGACGAACCGTGAATGCTCCGACACGGCCCCAGCTTCGTCATACCCGTCGTGTACATGATAGCTCGTCGATCCGCACAGCGGACACATGTCATTATCCACGACGCACGTCTCCACCGTCGGCTGTCCCTGCTGATAGTATGCCGACGGCGGAGGAGGAGGTACGGCCCCGGGGTAAAAGTCTGGTGAGTGACTCACCACCTCCACATCATCATACACATAGGTGGGTGACTGCACACGAACCGAGCGTCTGTGGTGGGGAAACACCCGTGGTTCAGACCGCCGTATGTTATAGAATGGTTGTGGCTCAGCTCCCACTGGCCCTGCTCCCGCTGCCATCATCGTCTGGTACATGGGATTCCCGGTGCGACGACTCTGCACAAACTGAGTCTGGTATGACGTCTGCTGTGATGTGCCAGACTGCTGGGGTGCGAAGATCTTCGCTCCAGAAGGTGTCTGGAAGTAAGCCGCGGTTTGTCAGTTGCTGCCTCATGCCCTGTGTGCTGTAGCGAGACCTCGGAACGTAGTAGTCGTATAAGCCTACGTTTTCCTGATCAGAGACTGTTGCTGTTGTTGCTGCTGCTGCTGCTGTAGCTGTCTTGCCTGAGACTTGTGGGTTTGTGCGAGTCTGGGGTGGATCTGATGCATAGCCATTCTGTTCCACCGTAGCTATAACAGGTCCTGAAGATGAATTGGTAGCAATAATGAATAATTACTTGGTAGCAATAATGAATAATTACTTGGTAGCAATAATGAATAATTACTTGGTAGCAATAATGAATAATTACTTGGTAGCAAGTAGACAAATATAATCAGAAATCTTTAGTGTATATACCTTTTACTGTGAATATAGAATAACATCTGTAATCTGCTTTAAAAACTTTAGAGTCTAGACTCGAGACTCTAATAGAGTCTGAGACAGTAACGTCATGGCAATGCCATACAAATTGCATGTGTTCAGTTTAAGACCTAACTACCTTGAGGTGTCTCAGTTAAAATCAATACCACAGTTTAAGACCTAACTACTTTGGGGTGTCTCAGTTAAAATCACTAGCCCAGTTTAAAACCTAACTATTTTGGGGTGTCTCAGTTAAAATCAATACCACAGTTTATGACCTAACTACCTTGGCGTGTCTCAGTTAAAATCAATAGCCCAGTTTAAGACCCAACTACTTTGGGATGTCTCAGTTAAAATCAATACCCCAGTTTAAGACCTAACTACCTTGGGGTGTCTCAGTTAAAATCAATACCCCAGTTTAAGGCCTAACTACCTTGGGCTGTCTCAGTTAAAATCAATAGCCCAGTTTAAGACCTAACTACCTTGGGGTGTCTCAGTTAAAATCAATAGCCCAGTTTAAGACCTAACTACCTTTGGGTGTCTCAGTTAACATCAATACCCCAGTTTAAGACCTAACTGTCTCAGTTAAAATCAATACCCCAGTTTAAGGCCTAACTACCTTGGGCTGTCTCAGTTAAAATCAATAGCCCAGTTTAAGACCTAACTACCTTGGGGTGTCTCAGTTAATATCAATAGCCCAGTTTAAGACCTAACTACCTTGGGGTGTCTCAGTTAAAATCAATAGCCCAGTTTAAGACCTAACTACCTTGGAGTGTATCAGTTAAAATCACTAGCCCAGTTTAAGACCTAACTACTTTGGGGTGTCTCAGTTAAAATCACTACCCCAGTTTAAGACCTAACTACCTTGGAGTGTATCAGTTAAAATCAATAGCTTAGTCTAAGACCTAACTACCTTGGGGTGTCTCTCTCGTCACTCGTCTCCTCCGAACCCGGCTCCTACTGTGCGGCTGTGCAGCAGGCTGGGCTCCAGGAGTCGGAGCTGCAGGAGGTGGGATTTCAGCGTACACGTCTGCCGCAGCGTAGCCCAGCGGTATGTCGTGTCCCTCGTTCTGTCTCTGTAGCGGTAGAGTCCAGTACCACTCGTCCCACTCTCGTACCGGGCTGCCCGAAAACGAGTTGGCCCGTCGCCGTGGCATTCTCATGAAGCCATAGGGGTCATCGAAGGGGTCGTAGTACTCAGGCTGCTGGGGCTGGAGGGGCGGTTCAGGTGGAGGGGGAGGAGGGGGTGTCTCTCTCACCTGGAACATTTTCTCCTTCAGTTTTTCTACCTCCTTCTGAAGAGCTCGTAGTCTAGAGCTTGAAAAAGAGAATGAAAATGAGTGTTTGTTATGTAATATTGTAAGAATGAAATGTTTGTTATGTATTCTGTAACAGCTTAGTGTGTTTAATTTCCTTCAAGTTCAATGGGCTCACTATCAGAGGTGGGATAAATACAAGTGTGTGTCCAGGAATGTATGCAGTGGAGGTCTAGATTATGGTGAAGGATGTTTCTGGGTGGGAGTTGAGTCAAGGAAAATATATCAAACACTTAAGCACATGACTTTAACAAATCACCTATCACAACACTTGATGATCCGTCTTACAAAAAACAGCTTCTCAAAATCCTTGTGAATTTCCAAGTGATTTTCACAATTAAAATAAGAAATAAGTACTGTAAACCAGTTGTGTTCATGAAATTTACACATTGCAAACTTCCACTATCTGCATATTCACACATGAAGTATGTCGTAATATGTATCTTGTTGACAGCATATTCAGTTACCTAGCAACAGATGATGTCCGTGTGGCATCAGAGTCGGTTCCCTTGGCATCCCACCGCAGGTCCGACCCGGTCCCTCTGTTCTCTAAACGTCTCACATTTTCCACTCTCAGCTGACTTCTGACCTCTGACCTCACTTCATTTCTGCCATGAGCTTGCTGCAGCTCAGGAGGCAGTGATTCTCGATTCTCTCCAACCCTGCTGGACGTGATGGTTCTAGAAGGCTTGCGAGTCTTTGCACTTCTTGGTGTGTCTAGATCGCCATCTTCAGACGAAAACCTCTGACACTGCTGTGGGATGTCCCTGCTAGCAGAGGCTCTTGGAGTTAGCTCCCCTTCTTCTTCGTCTTCCTCAGAGGATCGGACACGTGATCTGTGATTAGGTTTTAATGGAGTTTGTGTCGGCGTTTTCTTGTCACTTGATAGCCTTAGTCGCTCAACTGGTCGCGGCGTTACATCAGAGTCTGAAGATAACACAAAAATTGATTTGTAAATACTGATTTGTAGTCAATAAAAGCATAAATAACTGCATAGTAGTTGCTTGTTTTTAAAAGAATTTGTAACTATCAGATATTAACACCACAAACCGATTAAATTCACAAAATAATAAAGACCTAGTAGTATTGGAATAGGTAAATAACAGTAAATAACTTAAATTTTTCATCAAAGTATCAATCAAACTTTTATAAGACCGATCATAAGAAGTGGGTTCTTCTAGATATGATCACAAGGGATTGATTGATTTAGAAATGATCGTGGAGTGGAATCAAGTATATTTGAATGCACACCACCTACAGAGTAACATAAAGAATATTATTCTGTAGGTAATGGTCTTCAGCCTCTAAACTCTTCAATTGACTGGATATCAACTTTATCTACAGCCTAGCATGGTCATTACACTACACCTTTGTATATCTCTGATATCCTCTTGAAGATAGTTAAAGTTTGTTTTGTTTAATGACACCACTAGAATACATTGATTTATTCATCATCAGCTATTGCATGTCAACCATTTGGTAATTTTTGACATATAGTCTTAGAGAGGAAACCTGCTACATGTTTCCACTACAGAAGCAAGGGATCTTTTATATGCCCCATAGAACAGTCTAAACCAAATGGATCTCCTTGTAAACTTTATAAAAAAAATATAATTCTGAGCAGGTCTAAACAAACTCAAATGACTCACCTTGCCCTGAATTCTTTGTTTAGAAAGTTTTGGTAAGTATCTAAAGTCCATCCCATCATTCTATAAAAATGTGGGGTTTTTAAAAATAATTTCAGTTTGGTTTGATGCACGAAGAAAAGTAAAAGTGTTTTGGAAATTTAAAAACAATACTATTTTTGTGTGCAAATTACAAATTAATCGGCTTAGAAATAAATAACTTCTAGTAAATTCCATAGTATGAAAAACAGGTGTTCCCTGTGGGATGGACTATAAAATAGTCTCAACCAAAATGGTTAACATAGTAAACTTAATTTTGATTTATAATTCTGAGCAGGTTTAAACAAACCCCAAATGACTCGCCATGCCCTGAATTATCTTTGTTGACCAAATTATGATAGGTATCTAGTAACTAACCCTTAGCATTGAAAGAGGGTATGGGTCGAACTCATACCCCTAAAACATTCACCTTGCCCTGAATCCTCCAAGGTTCTGCTGCTGTCTTTGCTCCCCACTCTCCTTGCACCCAAGATTTTCTCCATCTTCTTCGGGGTCCTCACGTCCAGTTCACTGAGGTCGCTGTCAGTGACGTCGTCATAGAAACTCACGTCCATGCTGTCTGCCTCGGTGGACGCATCGCGTTTGTCGCGTTCTTGGACGCTCCCACCACGCGAGGAAGGTCGGTCTATGTTTGATGAAACTCTCGTCTTGGCTGCTGGACCACCAGAATCCCTCGCAGACGAACCTCTGTGAAACAAAAACATTCTGTCAAAATATGACGATTTTTATCTTGAGCTCCTGGCCTGGTGTTATAAAACGTTTAGAGCCTAGACTCGAGACTGTAATAGAGTGTGAGACACTAATGTCATGACAACACAATACAAATTGTATGCATTTGATGTCATTAGAGATTGAGTCTGTTCTCTAAAAGGTTTTATAAGCAAGGGCCCTGGTCTTGTTGATCACTTGCCCCCTGTTTTCACTCTGGACAGGCGGTAAGCCTTTGTAACAGGGAATGGTGAATAATAATAAAAAAAATAATAAAAAATATATGACGATTTCTGGATCTTGTACAATCAGGGCTAGCTCTGGGGCAGCAGAAAATTGCGCCAAATTATCTATGGAACTTCAAAACTAGAAGAAATCAAGTTATTTATGAACAAAATACAACTTATTTTATGAAATTATTTCACCAAATTAAAATAAAATTTGTCAATTGTTCTTAAAATTCTCAGTTGGCTAATTTCGCGAGTGTCAGAAATAATACATTGTTATGAAATGGTGATTTCTGGATCTTGTTACTTCCTAGTTGTGTCCCTTAATGGGCACTGAATATTTCATAAAATAATGTAATGTCTGATGTAGACAACAGTATTCTGTGGAATTTGTATTAAGGTTTTTTTAAACAAGCTCTTGAGATAAATATACAGTTATTTTCATTAAATGAAGAAGCATAATATACTCTTTTTACAAGATAAAATTAAAAGCATAATTTCATTTAACATTTGCTCATAATCTACATTCAACAATATTTTCCCCAAATCCACACAAACTATACTCAAGCAGGTTTTGGAAGTAAATTTATCAATGCCAAAAGAAGTTAGATATACAAAATGTATTAAGCTATCAAGTTAACAATATAAACTATTGTGGTATTCGTCAACAAATTCAAGAAGAATAGTACATGTATTAAAATTATCACCCATTAAACCTGTGTTTTCCTACATTTGTAGAACTACACTTCAACCACCCACCATTACTCACATTCAAGAAGAATAGTACATGTATTAAAATTATCACCCATTAAACCTGTGTTTTCCTACATTTGTAGAACTACACTTCAACCACCCACCATTACTCACATTCAAGAAAGCAGTAAACTCTACAGAGGGAAGGCAATTTGCAAGGGTGTTGAAATAATCATGTAACAGTTTGTTTTTTGTTTAACAACACCACTGGAGCACATTGATTAATTAATCATCGGCTATTGGATGTCATCAGAAGAAACCCGCTACATGTCCCCTGTTCCCCTCAAAGAGCTGCAGCACCTAGTTTACTTCATCTGGGAAAAAGACAGGACGGGAAAAGCGCTCCCTTGATGCACGGTCGGTCTAGGATCGATACGCGTCGATTGGGCTATTTATTGTTCAAGCCAGTGCACCACAACTGGTATATCAAAGACAGTGGTATGTGCTGTCATGTCTGTGGGATGGTGCATATAAAAGATCCCTTGCTACTAATGGAAAAAGGTAGCGAGTTTCCTCTCTAGGACTATATGTCAAAATTACCAAATATTTGACATCCAATAGTAATAATTAATTAATAAATCAATGTGCTCTAGTGGTGTCATTAAACAAAACCAATTTGTTTTCTTTTTTTTTCATCTTGGAAAACACACACAGTAGACACATGTACATACGTTTCATTTCTCTCTGTAGCTTGGTGTCTCACTCTCAGTGGCTGCTGTTGAGGTTGTCGTTGCTGCTGCTGCTGCTGTTGAGGTGGCTGATGTTGACTGACGTCCGACCCAACAACCGACCCGATAAACCCGCTATCAACGTCATCAGCTCCCCTCTGCCGAGTCATCTGTTTCAACTTGCCCGGTCCTGGCAGATTGGCCAGCGTCCTGCTGTCGTTATCCGAGGTACTACCTTCTCTAAGACTAGTCATGCTTCCTCCATCTGGTCGCTATATAAACAATGTGAAAATTAAATACATTTATGTTTCCATCTGGTCGCTATATACACAATGTGAAAATCAAATACATTTGTTTCCATCTGGTCGCTATATACACAATGTGAAAATCAAATACATTTATGTTTCCATCTGGTCGCTATATACACAATGTGAAAATCAAATACATTTATGTTTCCATCTGGTCGCTATATACACAATGTGAAAATCAAATACATTTATGTTTCCATCTGGCCGCTATATACACAATGTAAAAATCAAATACATTTATGTTTCCATCTGGTGGCTATATACACAATGTGAAAATCAAATACATTTATGTTTCCATCTGGTCGCTATATAAACAATGTGAAAATCAAATACATTTATGTTTCCATCTGGTCGCTATATAAACAATGTAAAAATCAAATACATTTATGTTTCCATCTGGTCGCTATATAAACAATGTAAAAATCAAATACATTTATGTCATTTTGCTTTGACATAACAAAAAGAATTGGTTTTCTTATTATAGTTATGAGTTATTGGAGAAAAATTAAATCATCATGGAAAAAAACTAAATCATAACCACGTAAATGGTAATCTGCATTTGCAAATAATCAAGATGGTGCATAATTTGGCAGGGTTCTACATTAATTACATATGAAGTATGCTAATTCCAGCCAAATGTTCTTATTACTGGAGTTCGGATTGATCCCTGTCAGTGGGCTATTTCTCCTTCCAGCCAGTGCACCACGATTGGTATATTATAGGCTGTGGTATGTGCTATCCTGTCTGTGGGATGGTGCATATAAAAGATCCCTTGCTGCATTAGGATAAATGTAGGTTGGTTTCCTCTGATGACTATGTGTCAGAATTACCAAATGTTTGACATCCAATATGATGATTAATTATTAATCAGTGTGCTCTAGTGGTGTCATTAAACAAAACAAACAAACGTTTTCTTCTTCTTTTTTTGTTAAAGGAGTCTAGCAATATTTAATTGGTCTCTAGCTGGACAGCAAAACATGCACTTGATTAAAAGAAACTGTCAAACATATCAATGTTAAATTCAAATACATATGATAATTTTGTCAATGTATTGTAATATTCAGTTAATTTGTGATCACAAAAGTTGTTAGAACAGTTTACCTTCCTTTCACCCAAAACCACTTGTCCCAAACATTAATGTAGAACTTTGTTTGGATACTCTGAAGAGTTCATTTTTAAAATACCATGTATCCCAAGTTCCAGATTTTCATGTTAGCATTGAAAGTGTACTGATATTAACGACAACACTAGAGCACATTGATTTATTAATCATAAGCTATTGGATGTCAAATATTTGGTAATTTTGACACAGTCATAGAGAGGAAAACTGCTACATTTTTCTATTAATAGCAAGGGATCTTTTATATGCACCATCCCACAGACAGGATAGCACATACCACAGCATTTGATATACTAGTCATGATGTACTGGCTGGAACTAGAAATAGCCCAATGGGTCCACCGACAGGAATCAATCCTAAACCACATCAAGTGAGTGCTTTACCACTAGGCTACGTCCCAACCCTGACACAGTCATAGAGAGCAAACCCGCTATACTTTTCCATTAGTAGCAAGGGATCTTTTATATGCACCATCCCACAGACAGGATAGCACATACCATGGCCGTTGATATATCAGTACAGGTGTTCTCACCTTCTTCATCTTGTGGTCCTGGAACTGATGGTCCCGCCGGCGAGGACGCGGAACATTTGAGCTGTATGACTCGCTGTCACTGGGTGACTCACGACCGTGCCGCGACTCACGTCCGCTACGCAGAGAATCTCGATCACTGTGTGGGGAATTCCTACCGCCAGGAGCCCGGTCGCGTGGTGAAATCCTGTTGCTAGGTAACGGAGAGTATCGACTCGGAAGGGGGCTAATCTTGTTTGGAGATGACAGGCGATCTCGGGGCGATACCAGGCTGCCCCGACTGCTGCTGGACGTGTTCAAAGCTCTGCGGCTATTTTCAACTGAAATAATAGACATGATAAAGCAGGTGAAAAGCATTTTGTGTGAATTCTTTTCTTTAAAAATATTTTTGAAAACTAATTATTCAGTTTATGACTTTTGATGCTGAACTTGGTTCTCTATGTGCAGAAATATCACAGTCTCAAAATCACCATTACAGGGCTCGAACCTAACGACGGTACCGACGGCAATTGCCGTTGTTGAGATATAAATTGCCATAAGTCAAGAGCATCACCGATGGCACTTTTCTGCCACTGGTTAAAATTTCTGCCTTTGGTAAAGCTCCTTAATGATGGCAAACTGTATATACCTGATATATATTATCTGCTAGTATTTAACTTTTGTGCTTTTAAAATATGTCTACAAACAGCAAATAACCTGTTGATTTGCTGCAAAAGTCACTTTGAAAAGAAAAACTGCCGTTGGCAGGCTCAAGATTAACGTCGGTGGGCCGTTTCACCCATGGCAATGTTTTTAAAGTATTGTCGTAGGCGACAAATTCTTAAGTTCGAATCCTGTATTATTATGAAATAGGTTTAACCACACTTGTGTAACATACATTGTTAACACACTAGGGAAATATGTCAGAAAATGTATAAACAGTATATATACTAGTTATTATACTAATGCTAGAAACTGATACGGTTTCCTACAACATTTTTGTGCTCTATCCTATAAACAGCACACCAAAATGTCATTGAAAGTGCAAGAATTAACATTTCAAACAAAAATATACAAGTACTATATAAAAAAAAATATTTTAAAATTAGTTCATGATCATCAAACTACTGTACGATTTTGAACATTTACATACAAAATGTTTAATTTTGGGTTGTTATATTTCTATTAGTTTCTGTATATGATAAGTGCACTACAGAAAATAATGTTAAAAAAAACAAAAATCACATAATAAACTAAAATTGCAGCCTTGGATATTCTGAGATTTACAGAACAGAACAGTGTAAGAAAAATAACAAATAACATTGATACAAGTTGAAATCCATACCATGACCAGATTTTTGCTTTTCTCTATCACTCAGTCTTTCGTCTTTGTTAGTCTGACCCTATGAAAGTAGTTTTAGAAATACATATTAGAAAATGAAATTCAGGATTTAGCAATAATGTTCATCTGAGTCGCAGAAAAGTTTTTTGCAAACTCACTATTTTTATGAAGAAAGAAATACAGTAAAGTACTCTTATAAGGAACCTGAAGGGACCATGATAGTTGGTTTGTTATAACAGTAGTTAGTTGTACACATTTCCATAAGCTGGTTATTAATGTACAGGGAGATAAAACGGGACTTTACGATCAGTTCATTCTATGCAGTAGTTCATTCTAAGCATTTTCGTTATAAGTATACTTCAGTATGAAAAAATAATTCAGCTACTGTTATTACAAAAATTAACCATTGTACAATGCAAATGCAGATACACCTAAACAAAACAAATTATAGCCATTTTTAAATAGTATAAATATTACATAAAAACATTGAAAGAATGTTTCATTATTATGTAATTTGTAAATCAATACTGCTTCCACCAATATAGAGCACTCACCTGTGTGTTTGGTCTGCTAGCACTGTCGGATGCCTGAGTGTCTGGGACGGGAGACTTGCCACGGGATCCCACTTCTCTCTTCTGCATTCTGTCCCACCTGGAATAACAGTACATGGTCATCAAACAGAGGCATTTCTATTTTGAAAATTGCCATTAAATGTTTTTTCTTTCTAACCCTAAATTTGGTATTCAGTTTAATCCATGAATGGGGTTTAATGACAAAACACAACATCTGTCTGACCAACCTCCATGTGTATTCCTAAAAGGGTCAGTCAGGTCTGAGCGAACCCAATATTTTATGGATGGCCAAAAGAGAATTATATGCCTTATTATATGTTCTCTGCATTCTACAGTTTCACTGATTCCATTACTGGACCTTCTCCACCCCAGCCCCTCTCCCCAGAAGAAGTGAGATACCCACCTTTCTCCACCCCAGCCCCTCTCCCCAGAAGAAGTGAGATACCCACCTTTCTCCACCCCAGCCCCTCTCCCCAGAAGAAGTGAGATACCCACCTTTCTCCACCCCAGCCCCTCTCCCCAGAAGAAGTGAGATACCCACCTTTCTCCACCCCAGCCCCTCTCCCCAGAAGAAGCGAGATACCCACCTTTCTCCACCCCAGCCCCTCTCCCCAGAAGAAGCGAGATACCCACCTTTCTCCACCCCAACCCCTCTCCCCAGAAGAAGCGAGATACCCACCTTTCTCCACCCCAGCCCCTCTCCCCAGAAGAAGCGAGATACCCACCTTTCTCCACCCCAGCCCCTCTCCCCAGAAGAAGCGACATACCCACCTTTCTCCACCCCAGCCCCTCTCCCCAGAAGAAGCGAGATACCCACCTTTCTCCACCCCAGCCCCTCTCCCCAGAAGAAGTGAGATACCCACCTTTCTCCACCCCAGCCCCTCTCCCCAGAAGAAGTGAGATACCCACCTTTCTCCACCCCAGCCCCTCTCCCCAGAAGAAGTGAGATACCCACCTTTCTCCACCCCAGCCCCTCTCCCCAGAAGAAGTGAGATACCCACCTTTCTCCACCCCAGCCCCTCTCCCCAGAAGAAGCGAGATACCCACCTTTCTCCACCCCAACCCCTCTCCCCAGAAGAAGCGAGATACCCACCTTTCTCCACCCACCTTTCTCCACCCCAGCCCCTCTCCCCAGAAGAAGCGAGATACCCACCTTTCTCCACCCCAGCCCCTCTCCCCAGAAGAAGTGACATACCCACCTTTCTCCACCCCAGCCCCTCTCCCCAGAAGAAGTGACATACCCACCTTTCTCCACCCCAGCCCCTCTCCCCAGAAGAAGTGAGATACCCACCTTTCTCCACCCCAGCCCCTCTCCCCAGAAGAAGTGAGATACCCACCTTTCTCCACCCCAGCCCCTCTCCCCAGAAGAAGTGACATACCCACCTTTCTCCACCCCAACCCCTCTCCACAAAAGAAGCGAGATACCCACCTTTCTCTACCCCAGCCCCTCACCCCTGAAGAAGCGAGATACCCACCTTTTTCTACCCCAGCCCCTCACCCCAGAAGAAGCGAGATACCCACCTTTCTCCACCCCAACCCCTCTCCACAAAAGAAGCGAGATACCCACCTTTTTCTACAACAGCCCCTCACCCCAGAAGAAGCGAGATACCCACCTTTCTCCACCCCAACCCCTCTCCCCAGAAGAAGTGAGATACCCACCTTTCTCCACCGCAACCCCTCTCCCCAGAAGAAGCGAGATACCCACCTTTCTCCACCCCAGCCCCTCACCCCAGAAGAAGTGAGATACCCACCTTTCTCCACCCCAGCCCCTCTCCCCAGAAGAAGTGAGATACCCACCTTTCTCCACCCCAACCCCTCTCCCCAGAAGAAGTGAGATACCCACCTTTCTCCCCCACCCCAGCCCCTCTCCCCAGAAGAAGTGAGATACCCACCTTTCTCCACCGCAACCCCTCTCCCCAGAAGAAGCGAGATACCCACCTTTCTCTACCCCAGCCCCTCTCCCCAGAAGAAGTGAGATACCCACCTTTCTCCCTCCCCCCAGCCCCTCTCCCCAGAAGAAGTGAGATACCCACCTTTCTCCACCCAGTCCCTATCCCCAGAATAAGTGAGATACCCACCTTTCTCCACCCCAGCCCCTCTCCCCAGAAGAAGTGAGATACCCACCTTTCTCCACCCCAGCCCCTCTCCCCAGAATAAGTGAGATACCCACCTTTCTCCCCCCCACCCCCCACCCCCAGCCCCTCTCCCCAGAATAAGTGAGATACCCACCTTTCTCCCCCCCCCCCACCCCCCACCCCCAGCCTCTCTCCCCAGAATAAGTGAGATACCCACCTTTCGTCCAGTTCTGGTGGCAGTCTGAAAATGTCTGGAGCTTCATTACAGATTTCTTTAAGTTTCTGAAGAATAATTAATAATACTTAATACAGCACAACATACAAGATTACAAGATATTGAAAGGTATCTGAGGTCCTAAGAAAGCCTTCAGACACATGTTCCCCAGAGGAAAATCCAAGGTGCAACTTACCAAACAGAACTAAATACCAATGTTCATGTCATCAACGTAAAAGTATCATTAATTATAAATGTAAGTAGTCTGTGTAATAGCAGAAGTCATTACCATTATTTACTTTTCAAGTGTACTGGTGCAACATTTCAGTTTGGAGCTAGCATAGATTTCACAACAGTTAAGATTTGTGCACCCTATGAGGTATCTGCCCATTGGTACCTATGCATAACCTAATTTCCATACATCAATAATATTTACGACATCCTTTACGAGTGCAAAAATTAAATGGGTTACCGTGACTTATTTTTGCGTAACCCATGAGTGGTTTACACAAATATTAAAATCTCAGAGGCCTGTTGTAGAAGTGTCGGCTAAGTCAGAGTGATCAGAATAACACACTAATAACAAGTAGGAATAGTATTACTTAAAAAATAATATCAGTAGATAGGTCAAAGAAGGAAATATTTTATTTAACGACACACTCAACACATTTTATTAACGGTTATATGGCATCAGACATATGGTTAAGAACCACACAGATATTGAGCGAGGAAACCCACTGTCTCCACTTCATAGGCTACTCTTTTCAATTATTATATTTTATATGCACCATCCTTCAGACAGGATAGTACATGCCACAGCCTTTGTTACACCAGTTGTGGAGCACTGGCTGGAACGAGAAATAGCCCAATGGGTCCACCGATGGGGATAGATCCCAGACCGACCACGCATCAAGTGAACACTTTACCACTGGGCTACATCCCGCCCCTAGATTGCTCAAGTGATAGATACACATACATTTGAAAGTGAAGACTAATTTTCAGTTTATATACTATTTACACATTCACTTCAGTTTATGTACTATTTACACATTCACTGATTTACATCTAGCAGAATCTTATTAGATAAGATCTAAATCCTCAGATGAATTTAAAATGTTAAAATTGCTTTACTTTGACTAAATTATCGATTTCTTTGTCCTTTTCCGGTGTCGGGGCCATCTGTTTTAGTCTCCGGTAGCGATCCATCAATGCATTATATTGCTCATGAAGCATTTGAATTTTCTGCTCAAATTCTGAATCTTCCATTGGCTGAATCAAATCACTTCCTGCCAAAGTTCTATGCATCATTTGTTTCGATTGGTCAATAGCCGATTCATCCTCATCATGTGACATGTCTGACTGGTCATTAACCAATCGATTTGCTTGGAATGGCTGCCTTTTGGCAGACTTCTCTTTCAAGTTTTTGTCAACTTTCTCGTGAATTTCGTCGAACCTCATGCCTAGTCGGAACAACTCGCCCTCTAACTGTTTGTTCTGGTCAAAGTTTGCGTCGGTGAGCGAGGCACCTGACCTCCGCAGGACATTATAGTCTTCTTTGGCTTGTAGGTAACATCTCCGCAGTTTTTCATGATCCGTCCGAAGCTGTTCAAACACCTGTTCCTGGTCTTCTAGACTCAGCTGTCTGGTTTCCAAGATAGACCCAAAGGTTTCAACCTGAAGTATTAAATAAATAAAGTTAAATAGAAAGTTTACAAAAATTAAATATACACTGGTACTCCTGTCAAAAACAATTTTAACGTGTGGTGACTATACACATTTATATTTATTCATTTACTGATATTAACACTGGGCATTCACTAGTGATATAAAAAGATTCAGTGGCAAGCACCTCTGGAAAAGTATGAAATCATCAGTGCTCTTCTCTGTCATTTAAATCACACTTTCTGTATCATCTTAAGCACTGCCTTTGGTGTACTAGCCATGGGCCACATAGGTGTATGGGCTCCAATTTTTTAAGCACTGCCTTTGATATACTAGCCATGGGCCACATAGGTGTATGGGCTCCAATTTTTTAAGGGGGGCAGTCTAGCTTTTGCCCGAATTAAATGAAAATGCCCGAATCTGGATAACAACATTTACATGTATTCATATTAGCATTACTAACAAACAGCTATATAGGGTTGTAAACGAATCTCTATATATTTTTATATGGATTACAACTAATTTTGTGGCTAGTATGATGAAAATACATGGTAAAAAGGTCTCAGGTTAGCACGTTTTGCCTGAATATCTGTATACATTTTTGCCCAAATTTGAGGTTTTGCTTCAGCACTGGTGAGTGGGGGGCAACCCCGACCCCCTGTTTCATATGCTTATGATGGGGCACTGGTTCACATGGGTGAAAAAAGAACTGTTCCACCAAGGAGGTTGACCCCTATGACTGAAGCACCTCATGTGAAGCTCTAATGACAGTGCTACAGCCAACCTTCATACCGAAATGTGTTTATTTAATCATTTATTATAAATGCAGGTGTTTCACCACAAGTACATATCAGATGTTTTCAGACTTATAAAACACATCTAAAAATATGCCATAATGATCTTTCATAAATTCAGTTCTAAGGGTTCTTTGTCAGTGGTCCCAAAGGCCACTAAATGTTTTTAAATGTTCCTGGCTACAGCTTGTAACAGATGAGACATATTTCACTTTGGCCCTAAACTTGATATGAAATGTATGCTCATTTATTCTTGTAAGCACATGTAAATGCATGTACAGCATATTATAACATTTTATCCTGCAACCATGGTTCCTATACTGTCCTATTATGAAAACCAATTAAAGCAAAGTCATAAATTTGCACTAGCAGATTATAACTTGTGACATCGTGTATACGTGGATGTCAGATCCACTGATTCATCACATAGACTTAGGTAATCATACAATGTTAATGAAATAAACAGGAATATTGTTTTTTTCTCTCAATTTGTGATGCATTACATAATAAAAATAATAACCAGTTAACAATGTAGGATATTCGTTTTTGAATAAGCTGAATAGGGAATTAATGGAATTCGACATTCTTATCTTCATAACATAAAGCTGATATCCTACTTCATTAAGTAGTTATTTTCTATATATATCGCACTGTCGTAGGAAATGGGGAAAAAAGGCGGCATGTGTCCCCACCCAACTTTTCTTGATCCAGTAGCAGCAGCAGCAATGGTATTATATATATATATATATATATATATATATATGTGTGTGTGTGCGCGCACTCCTCCACCCCCCTCTTTTTGGTACCTTCCTACACCACTGTATTGTTTACATTATACATATGACTTATACTTATAGTATATGAAAATGTTTTCTTTATATTTCCCATTCATTGTTGACATGTATTATATATTAGTGTTTTCCCCAGGTGGCTACTTCACACTGTTTAGACCGAGCAGGAACAAGTAAAGGGGTGGCCGTCAAGACAAGTACAATTAAGTAAGTAAAGAATGAGTGTGTTGTGTTCACCAAGGAATGTTACAAGCTGAAACACGTCCTGTGGAACAAACACTCTCCATTGTTTACTTTACAATACAGTTTTCAAACAGTCATGACAATAATCTCTTTTCAATACACAGACCTATAGTCTTTATCTGTACGGTGTGGCTAGAAAAAAACACATCTACAGAGGTCTTATGGGTTATTCTGTGCAATCAACATCAATTCATTTTTACTCCTTCCCCCTCCCCCAACCAGAACTTGAGAAGTTGGGTTTTTCAATTGTTTTAACAGAAAAAGTCATCCATCAGATGACAGAAAACAATTAATTCTTGTCATTGAAAATGTACCATTTGGTGTGACTATCCCACAAGCCACGGCATACAAGGCCTAACAAATTTTCATATCTCCTAAAAACAAGGGCCATAACTCTATGAAAAATGGGTAAATTGCCATGAAAGTTAAACTAGATCTGTAACAGTATGTGATAAAGTTATATACAAAATTTCATCTCAATATCTTCAGGCTTTGCAAAAAAGTCTGGAAAACAAATTCTTTTATCTCCTAATTTCAAGGGCCATAACTCTGTGAAAAAAGGTAAATTATTATGAAAGTCAACTTTATCTGTAACAGAACATTATAAAGCTATACACAAAATGTCTGCTCAATATCTTGAAGCATTGTAAAAAAACATTTGGAAAACTATATGTGGGACAGATGAACAGAGAGAGAAGGACGGAGATAAAACCTATAGTCCCCTTCAGTTGGACCAGTAGGGGAGTAAAAATAATTGAGGGGAGTGATTAATTGCTCCCCTGACTTAGATTATGGGGAGCCATTTAAGGTACTGCCATAGTGAACATTGACTAATAGTCCTTTTGTAGTTAAGGGGAGCTAAAAATGATTCTCTCTGAACTATATCTACAGATGGGAAGCCAGTATGACACCTTCAACTGTCATACATTTGAATGAATAAAAAAGGTAGTGCAATTAAGTATTAGAAAATGTCTTCTTATTATTTTTGTACTTATATCCAATTACGGTTCAAGCACACTGTCCCGGGCACACATCTCAGCTATCTGGGCTGTCTATCCAGGACAGTGGGTTAGTTGTTAGTTGTTAGTGGCGAGTGGTTAGTGAGAGAGAAGAGGGTATAGTGGTCTTACACCTACCCACTGAGTCGCTGAAACTTGCTCTGGGTGGGAGCCGGTACCGGGCTACGAACCCTGTATCTACCAGCCTTATGTTTGATGGCTTAACCACGATGTTACCAAGGCCTGGGTTAGAAAACTATTTCTTTTGCCTTATGTAAACATGCTGACAACAACTCACCCTTTCTGCAATGTTGCCTGCCTGATGTAGCAGACTCGATTTCACACCTTCAGCTCCGACATTTTTTGGAGTAACCACTTTTTCCTCTCTCTGGTTTACTGATGATGTCTCAACATGGTTGCCTCTGTCCATACGATTAACTAACTGGCTGTTACTGAGGAGGTGGGAGTTTGACGGAAGGGGGTTGTCATGCATGTCAATGCTCTCTGAAAACAATTCAACAACAAAAGAAAATTAATTTGAATAATATAGTTTGACCTGAAATGTAACTGTCTAGTGTCGATCAGTACAAAAGGTTTGGATCAGTTCAGTTTGGAGCTGTTTATAAAGTAAATCATATATAAAGGTTTTGAGTGCATGTGCATAGCGATTATCATTTAAGTAGCAACAGTGGTGGGAAGTACTTCAGTCAGCATAGCATTATATAACATTGTCACAGTTACCAGTTGTCCTATATCTACATAAAGGAATACTGTAGATCTTGAAATTAATGCTATCATAATATTAATGCGAAAAATGCGAGTTCGTGTTATTCACATTAATAATATGATGCATTTATTTCTGTGTTTTGTCTGTCCGACGTTATTAAAAAACAAAAAGCAACAAAGATTAAAATTATAATATATGTATAAAACAAAAATGGAAAACAATTCATCATAGATTAACTGCCCTATCCAGCAAGATACCAGCCACATGTGATGATTAGTCTTTTGCCACCCTGTCAAAAGCCGACACGATTTATGATTTATCGTGCGTGAATGGGTTTTAGCACGTTAATGCAAAGATCAACCATTTCTTTGTTTTTACTTTTCAAGTTCACTGTATCTTTGTCTGCATACCACTTTGTGAAGTGTTCTTTCATTATGACTTTGAAATAGCCATTCACAGATAAGGAAGATACAGTTGTAATGGTTCATGAATGCTAATATTTAGCCAGATTTAGGTAACTATACAGGTTACGTAAATTATTGCAAAAATATGCTTTGAGTTGATCTTACCAAAAATACCGGGGACTACAAACAGGTTAATTGATGTGTACACTGACATGTTAGTGAGTTGATATCATTGAAGACATCTGTAACTCGGATTTAACAGAAAAGTTACACAGACATGCTTTGTTAGAAAAATAATATTTCAAAGGGAGGCCACTCGCATTAATTTCATGTTGCATTTTAGTCTTCCCACCATCACTCACATTAATTTAAGGACGCAGTAATTTTAGGATCTACAGTATACATGCAGATCTATTCAGGAAGTAGAAAAATAATGTGTGTAAGATACATGTATGCTTGCTTGCTTGCTGTAGATACATGAATGGAACATAATATACAAATGTATTCCAGTTATGAACATCACATTAATACTAATGAGAGTAAGTTGATTTTAACTTCAAATAAAGATAAAGGCTATGCATTTGATTTCAGTGTTAATTTACATAACAGTTGATTTCTGGAACTGTCCATTTGGGGGTGGAACGTACACCAGAGGTAAAACGTTTGCTTGATGTGCGGTCAGTCTAGGATCAATCCCCGTCATTCCAGCCAGTGCTCCCCAACTGGTATAACAAAGGTTGAGGTATGTACTATTCTGTCTGTGGGATGGTGCATATAAAAGATCCCTGGCTGCTAATCGAAAAGAGTAGGCCATGAAGTGGCGATAGCAAGTTTTCTCTCTCAATATCTGTGTGGTCCTTAACCATATGTCTGACGCCATATAACCGTAAATAAAATGTGTTGAGTGCATCGTTAAATAAAACATTTCCTTCCTTCCTGTCCATTTTGATATCTTCTTGTACTGTGTGGTCAATCCATAAACCTACCTGATTCATGTGATGCATTCATCTAGCACCGTAATTTACACTGGTAAACCTTGGGGCAGATCCGTTAATCCATATGGAAGAATTTCACATTATTTGTAGTAAAAACTAAACTTTTCACTTGACATTAAAGGTGCAGACCCTAGTTTCAACCTGTAAAAATGGACACTAAGTTAAGTTACAAACCTGTAACACATTTGGATAACGTTACAAGAGAGTGAAACATGAGTCTGTGAAGTTGAAACGGTGAAATATTGGTAAAAATAGACTAAAACTTGACTTCATGACTGTTATTTCTCAGAAGCAAGTGTGTTTTTAAAAATATGAAAAATGCATTTTGTGAAAACACCTTGATGATCAGAAACACTTCAGTTGTACTGAAATGGATAATCTAAACAATAAAATATAAGTAATGTTTGATTTCAGTGATCATAAACGGCTCTAATAGTGAAACATATGCCTTAGTGTTTACAGACTAGCGTCTGTCCCTTTAACTGGAAACTGTAGAAAAATGGTTAAAAACAGAATTTGTCAAACTGGGAAACAGAATTTGTCAAACTGGGAAACAGAATTTGCTCAAATCTGATATAGAAAATCATCCCAACTACTCGTAATATAAATTATTTACGACCAAAACCCAGTATTTAGCCTTATACATAATGGACTTTAAAAAACCCTCAAAACATACAATCAGCAAACACGTAATGAACATTACAAATCTGAAAATGCAAAAGAACTGGGACTGTATTAATACACACAGAATTGTCTTCTCCAAACCTGATTGGTGTCTTCCTTCAAATTAACATGATTTAGACTTCGTCCATTGTGTCTATGTTATAAACAAACTGATACAGTTTTCAGATATAAAATAGTATCCGTTTTTTCAGAACCAACAACATCAAAGGCCAATGAACTTAGAAAACTGATACATATCCATGTATATCCACTCTGCAATCTGGGTCTAAAAGATGACTCATATTTACTTTCACTGCTTTTTCTCAATCACCTGTGTAGGTCCAAAGCCTTGACTAAGTGTGAAGAGTACGTATAAAAAGCCACAGATACGAGATGCCATGGCTTTGGTACAAGAAACAACGTAACTACCAATAACTTCATGTCTGACTGGGTTTAATGATTACCCTATTTGTCAACAATATTCTACTTCAGGAAAATGTAAATGTTTATTCAGGCGAACTAAACATGCATAATGCAAATGTTGTATTAACTAAACTAAATGTGTATACAGTGAATGACGTGTTAACCTAAGTTCACAATTCATAAAAAATAACATGTATGTACATTGTGAATTGAAAAGATTCAAATTAATGTATTGTATTTATTTAGTGAACTGGATAATATCAAGTATTATCATCCATTAAAGGCTTTTGTAGGAGATATCACTGCCACTATCATTTGCGATATCTCCTCTGATATTCTCCTAGGGGATATCACTTATTTTTGTTACGTCACTGTGTATGTTTCAGTGCTAAGCCTATCATTAATGACGTCACACCACTGTCGTTCTGCTAGTTAACGAGTCTACCACTGCCAAATGTAATGACATTTAACCCACTTTGTTTACAATTGTCGCAAATGGAAATAATGATAATTGATAATAAAAAGAATACCCCCTCATGTCTTGTGATATCATATTTTACCAGCACTCGTTGATAAAAGTATAAAACTCATGCTGATAAATTATGATATCACAAGACACTCGGGAAGTATACTCTATCTATCTGTTTATATTTGTAAATGGTTACAAAGAAAAGTCTTTATATTGATATTAATAGGTTTATATGTAATATTTAATGTTTCTGGTTGTAGCAGATAGAGCCATTTAAATTAATAGATTAATAAAGAAGCAATTAAAAACGTAGGTTTTCCATTTGAATGACATTTAATGGTTACATAGCGCCTTGGCAATATATCAAAATACTTTGACTGTACCTAGTGTAAATATAACAAAGATACCACAATTAATAACTTGGGCTATCATTAAATACTGTTAACTCTTGTAACTTGACCCTTTATATTGGGGCACTTATTTTAATCTTAATTATGCCCATAGGTACATGTATAAACATATGGAAATTATTCATGGAAATATAGTCTGGTGATTACAAAAAAGAGTAACATTAAATCTTATTGTAGAGTGAAACCTGTGTAAACCAGATCACCCTGGAAACTGAATATTTATCCAACTTAGACAGGATCTGTTGTTTAGAGGGTCACGTTTTAGAATTTAGAAAATTCAGGACCATTAAACATGGTCGGTTTTGACAGGATTCCTATTTGTTCAGTTTTTGGTTTAGATAGATTTCACTGTATGTTATAAATAATGAGTTTAATTGTTTAGATAGATTTCACTGTATGTTATAAATAATTAGTTTAATTGTTTAGATAGATTTCACTGTATGTTATAAATAATGAGTTTAATTGTTTAGATAGATTTCACTGTATGTTATAAATAATGAGTTGAATTTGTCTTACTTTTAAGCACCTCTTCTTATTGACTCACATGATGCGAGGTCGGTTTGGAATCGATCCCCATCATTGGGTTATTTCTAGTTCCAGCCAGTGCACCACGACTAGTATATCAAAGACTATCATGTTTGTGGGATGATGCATATAAAAGATCCCTTGCTACTAATGGAATAATATCTAGCAGGTTTTCTCTCTAAACTGTATGTCACAGTTACCAAATGTTTGACATCCAACAGCCGCTGATTAACAATTAAATGTGCTCTAGTGGTGTCATTAAACAAAACAAAGTTTTAACTCTTCTTACTGAACATGTAGCTGCAGTGGATATAGGGGACAGAATGACTGTCCACCTTCATGACAAGCCCATTAGCCTGCCTGTAAAAATTGTTTGGGAAGGGCAGCAACAATGTGCCATAAACAAACTAGGCTTGGTAGGGAGATACAGGGTCAGAGTTGCCACTGTTTATGTATTATGTGGATGTATTGTTCATAATTCAGCAGCTATAATAGCAATACATTATGACCAAATTTATGTAGCCTGTTTTTCTTAAACGTTGGTGTTTCACAAATTGTTAATGTGAGTGTCAGTAAAAAAAAAAAAAGCATGCTTTGCAAATTCGGCCCATATGATCTATTATGGTTTACATAATAATTACATATTATGACTAATATATAAATTAATCGTACAATGCTAGGGTTTTCAATATTGTATATATACTTGAATTTAAATGGTTACATGTACTACAATGTACCGTGAAACGTGTCTAAAACAGATCACGCCATAGATCTAATATTTATCTGATTTAAACAGGATCCAATATTTAGATGGTTGCGTTTTAGAATTTAGAAAATTTGGGACAATGAAACATGGTCAGTTTTGACAGGATTCCGGTTTGTTCAGGGTTCCAGTTTATACAGGTTTCATTGTATAAACAGGTCAACTACGGTAGTTAAATATTGTATTAATATATTCCTTATTCCGTGTCTATTGCAATGAAGGAAAAGCTAAAACATGAGAAACAGTAAAGATTGTTTAAAACCAAATGTCAATAAAAATATATTTAATAATGCAGTTATTATAATTTTCCAATGATTAAACCCTGGCCTACAGGCCAATTAAAGTGGTCTAAAGCACAAAGGTAAAGCTATCTGGCCATAGCTAGCCTGAAGAATGGTGCATTGGTGACACAATCTGATGCACCAACTACAGTGACGATTCAACCAATGTGGGCTACCTGGCCAACAGTGTTTGCCAAAGATGGGCCAATGACCATGCAATTAACTAGTGAATCATCACTGATCTACCACCAGCATGCTATCTAAAATTTAAGCACTTTCAACTTTATACTGTTATGAACTGATTTATCCAAGAAAGATGTCTCCATAGTCCACCGATAATAAACACATCAAGCACATGGTGCTAGCTCTGGGTGAGCAAAACATTTCGGCAAATTATCTTAAAAGATGCAAAATCACAGTTATTTTCCAACTAAATACCAATTATTACATGAAATTTGTTCTCCAAATTAAAATGAAATTCGCCAATTGTTCCTAAAATTCGCAACTGGCGAATCTGGTGAGTGGCAGAGCTAGGCCAGTAAATTAACCATAAAATTCTGGCCTCTTTTCCTCCTCCTAAAACATATTCTGAACAAAACTGTATTCTAGGAAGTACAGACTATCATTATATGTCCATGATGCATGGAAATTAACTACCCGACTTACCATCTTCATATTCTGTACAGCTGACTTCTGGAATAACATACAACTTGGTGAACAGAGATGGCTGTGGCCAGGCCATATACGAAAGTGACTTAGTCATTATTAGGTCATGCATGATGGCTTGTAGATCTCATGAATCCAAACTCATCAAAATTTGTCTTTAAAACACTTGGTTCCAGTACCATAGCAATCAGAAAAGCTGTGAATTCATCCTAAACCTCTGTATGTATGAAATGGTGCAGGTATTTATCCTTGAGAATTTATGCTTTGAAATAATCCACTCAACAAAATGTCTGACAAATCACCAATTATCAAAAATAATCAATGGGTTGATGGTGACACACATATTAGAAAGATAAAAGTCATCACAAATCCACGAATACAGCCATTCTCTTGCACAGGGGCAAAACCTGCATCTTATTCAGTGTAGAATTACACAATGTATGTCTTCAAAGTTTTGTCCCATAACTAAACTTGCACAAGGTTCCAATGTTGCTTCTTTTCTTTTAATGCACTATAGCATATTTTTGGCTGATAGCACCACAAAGTATAAATGTTTTGATATGATGTAACATTTAATAGTACCATGCAAAATTTGGTTTTTGGAGTCACAGTATGATACTTGATCAGATGATTCATGTTACATTGTAAATGTAATAACTAATATTTAAACAACATAACAATCCAGATCTTTTCTAACGTCATATAACTCTTTGACATAGTCCAAAACTTCCTTCATGTAAGTCCAGTGAAAGATCAGTGTGTTTCAAGTGAATTAGCCATCTGGTCAAAGCAAGGACATTTAATCTCATAATCCGGACTGACCAACCCTCATTTAGGTGAAAGCTTAAGCTGAAATTACTGAACTTACAAACGTGTACATACTTGAACTCTCCGCACATCAATAAATATCACTCCTTCTTGCTACATGCTAGCATCATTCAATAGTTAATTAGCACCAGTGAAGAACATGTTAATAAAACACACCTCGTGACATGTACAATTAGCACCTGGTTTTGTTATATTTTAGTTCATTTGTAAGAATTTCTCACAACTCAGGATACTGTTGACAGATTGGAATAACAATATCTTCTTTGGGATAATGATAAATGTAATTGTTTTCTTCTTGGTGCCAACCTCTAACCCCCAAAGACTTTCTACACATGTACATGTACCAAAAAAAATAAAAAAAATTGTGGTGTACATAAAGCCATATCAGATCTCACCAAGAAACAAAATTGAGGAGATTAATTGCTCCCCTAACTTAGATTATGGGGACCCATTTAAATTGACTGTATTGAGCATTTACTATTTTTTAAACATTCACATGCCAAGAGGAAGCTAAAAATTACTCTCCTTGAAGTAATCTCAGTGCAGTTAGGGGTATTCCAAAGTTTTCAACATTTTCACGGTCGTACAAAGCGTACGACAGGGGGGAGGGGGGTTGTCAGTTATGTACGACTTTTATCGTTTTAATAAAATGATGATTTCCCAGCCCCAAGGATTGAAAGAAACCACAATGTTTAGTACTGTCAATCTCACTCTCGGTCTCAGATGGCTTTGGTCTGGCGTTTTGAACCGACCACCAACTTAATATCCCAAAATCCTTTGTGCCAAACATACCGGATGCAGGCAAAAATTCAAGCATGGCAAGCTATAGTTGTATAGATTTATATGCAGATGTGTTAAAATATGTATGCACCAGTGCCCTGTATGCAGTATGTTGTTTCCCACGAGACACCAACTTCAGAAACACCAGCAAATCACTCAGCACAAGCTGGAAAAAGGAAGGCCTTCTAATTCCAAGATGTGAATATTTACTGTAAAATTGCCTGGATCCATGACTGAATGCCTGTGATGACATATGACCATAGTGTTTTCACCTTCTGACACACACACTATGCCCGCACATGGCATGACTTCAGTGATTTATGAATGATGTCATTTTAATTTAATTCTGAACAATAGTCCTATAATCTAGATCAATCTCATGTCCCATGATAAAATGTTGATATGTACTACTTTGGGTGGGGGGGGGGGGGGATGTCTGGAAAAGTAGTACTCTTTGTACTACTGTGAAAATGTTGAAAACTTTGGATGACCCCTTATTGGAAGGAACAAAATGTTTTATTTAACGACACACTCAACACATTTTTTATTTACGGTTATATGGCATCAGACATATGGTTAAGAACCACACATTATATTGAGAGAGGAAACCTGCTATCGCCACTTCATGGGCTACTCTTTTTGATTAGCAGCAAGGAATCTTTTATATACACCATCCCACAGACAGGATAGCACATACCACAGCCTTTGATGTACCAGTCGTGGTGCACTGGATGGAGCAAGAAATTGTCCAATGGGTCCACTGACAGGTATCGATCCCAGACCAACTGTGCATTAATTGAGCACTTTACCACTGGGCTACGTCCCACCTGGGAGTTATTGGGAGCCAGAGTCATAGCTCCTCTTAAACAGTAAGGTATCTCATTGTAATGATTTTATTGTCGTTATCACAAACCACTTCAAAGAAATACAAAATACACTTGCAGTCCATCCCATCCTCCTACATTAATATTTTTGTAAATAATTTGTCTGATTTGACGTAAAAAGAAAAGTAAAACAATTTAGAAAACAATTGGCTCAAAAATAAATAACTTGTAGTAACTTCCATGGTATGAAAAAAGGTGTTCTCTGTGGGATGGACTATAAATCAAAAAAAGTTTTAAACAACTGACCTGGTACAGGACTGCTGTAGGTGGACGTAGCTCTACCTTGCGACGGTGATGATGATGAAAACACCCCTCGGTTTGTCCCGCTGATCTGAATAACCTGCGGGTGCTGCGCGGGTGACATGGTGCCAGTGTGGATCTGGCCCGGGGTGGGTGAGTCGGCGTGGAGGGTGATCTTGGCCCCTAGTCTCATCTGGTCGATGGTGAGCTCGGCGAGGGCGTACTTGGACAGCAGGCTGTCGTAGTCCTTCTGAAGCTGCTGTACCAGTTCCGTGGCCTGCTTCCTCTTCTGAAACTCCTGCTTTAGTCTCATCGTCATCTCCCCCGGAGGCTTGTCACCATCACCGCCCCCCGCCATGTCGGCTCCTTCATCCATCGTCATGCGTGTTATCTGAGATATCGACATGTGCGTCGGCTTCACTGGGCCACTCTGGCCAGAAATGTTGGTCGTGCTTTTGCTTTTTAATTTATAGGACTGGCTGTCATCCACTGGTGTTGGTAGAAGTCGTTTCGGTCCTTTCTCAACAGACGTTGAAGTCTTGCTGTGTTCAAAGAAGCTCTCTTCTGATTTGGCTTTGGAAAGTTTCTTGGAAGACCCTGACCTGGCTGTGCTGGGTCTGGACTGGTTGTCTGAATTTGTGGACAGAAAACTTGCTGATGATGAAGGACGAGAATGAGCGGCAGGTTCTGTTGTGTGCTGTCTCTCTTTTCCCATGTTCTGTGGAGAAGCTGTCTTGTTTACCTCCTGCACAACAACCTGTCCATCCCTGTTGTACGTCTCAAACTGATAGCTGTGAACACTGCCTTGGCTTGATCGCCGGCTGCTCTGGTTGGAGTACGGCGTCACACACTGATGAACCGAGCTGCTTGTGTTAATCGTAGACGATGGAATCAAGCCACCGGTTATTAAAAATATCTCATCCTCATCTCCGGTTCGCTGGAATATTCCAGGATCGTCACCCGACTTGTGGAACAGACCCTCGGTGTCAATCTCTCGCTGCTGGTCCCCAAACGCCGTCTCGGCAGCACGGTCAATGAATTGAGCATTCCTGTTACGCTGATACAGCAGCAGGGCTTCCTCTGGAGACACTTCTGGAAACGACTTGTTGCTTACTGTCGTCTGGGAGCCAGGTGAAATGGGTCGACCCGTGTACTCGTTCTGTTGGAATAACTCCCCCGGCTCTACGACAGAGCTGTCCTGGGTCTTAACACTTTCATATCTGAAGAACTCACTGATTGTGTTAGGGTTCTCGTTGTGGTCTTTCTGCAAGAAGTCACTAATGTTATCCAAGGGATCGGGATGATCCCTGAAGTTCAAGTCTTCCCGGGAACAGTAGGCTTCTTCTCTTTCAAATCCCTCGATGGAATTCCTTGCATCTGACAGGTCTCCATCGTCTATGAGGACGCCTAGATCACGAAGCTGGTTGTAATACTCCTCAGAAAACAGTTCCTTCTGGTCCCCCTCTCTACCACGAGGTTTCTTTTCTGGAATATCCGCATCATTGAAATCACCCGACCTCTCAATAAGACTCACACTATCTAACAGGTGCTTGGGCGTGTCAGCTCTGACTGTCAAACCTTTGTCACGGGCAAAATCTATTGACCTATCAAACGAACTGCCAGGATCCAACAGGTCCCGGGGGGTGTCTCCTCGGTTCTGGAAGTCGTAGCTTTCTGACACTGAGGGTCTCTCGTAGCTCTCCGACACTGAGGGTCTCTCAAAGCTCAAGTCGTCCTTGGAAGCCTCGAACTCGCTGATGTTCACACTCTGGTCCAACAGTCTCGAGTCATCGTCGTCATCAAAACTCGTCTGGAGGCGTCTCAGCGTCGATGAGCTCGAAAGCTTGCCGCCATCGAAGCCAGAGTCCGACCAGTGGCTGCCGGTGTGTTTGTAGATGCCAAGGTCATCTCGTATGATACCGTCATCGTCGATGAGAAACCCACCGGTACCTGAAACACAAAAACATGGTCAGTGTTATTATATGTATAGTCAAGCTATAGTCCGTCCCACATGGAACACTTTTTTTGATACTATGAAATTTACTACTAGTTATTTATTTCTGAGCCAATTGTTTTTTAAATTGTACACAAAATTAGTATATTTTTGTTATTTCTAAAACACTTTTACTTTTTTTCTCTCATCAAACCAAACAGAAATTATTTACAATTTGTTTTTTTATAGAATGATTGGACAGACTATAGTTATTTATTTCTGATCTGATTGTTTTCTAAATTGCACACAAAAATAATATATTTTTGTTATTTCTAAAACACTTTTACTTTTCTTTTGACATCAAACCAAACTGAAATTATTTACAAAAAAACATTTTGTAGAAGGATGGGATGAACTAGTGTTAAACAAATGAAGAGTCCATGGGAAAAACAATCAAATTATAAGGCACATTTGACAGCTTTTAGAAATATTGATTTTAAAGATAGATGCTGCCTGAATGTGTTTAAATTCACAGCAGATAAAATAAACTGCATACTTTACTGCTGTAGGATGTTATTGATTATATAAATCTCATGGGTTTTTTCATTTTATTTATAAAAAATAATATAGTGGGGGGTTTATTTAGTCACGTGAACATTGATCATTATTTTCTTAAAGTGAATATACAGTTTTTTTCAACAATGAAGGCTAGAAGAATTAATTTTGTCCTAGTAGAACAAAATCTGTCCTAGCAGAACAGCATCTGTCCTAATAGAACAACATCTGTCCTAGTAAAACAACATAACAATTTAACCTGTTTCACAAATACACTATGAAACCATACTGTCGATAGATTAGGATAGTGAAACAATTTCTTTTCACAAAAATGTGACTTGGGTCATTTTTCTCTTGGACTCTTCAAATACTTTAGAGTAATTATTAAAATGTGGCTATTTAAAACTAGTAATACATTAGATGATTTGACAACACATTTTCATGAGTTGTCCATTTCATTTGTTAAATTGATATCACAGAGCCAAATGTTTAAATCTCAATCCATACATGTAGGTAATAAACTGTTAAATTCACTTTCATTCTGTATAAAGTTTACATCCCTGAAACAATTTGCATTTATTTTTTTGTTAAAAGCCAAAACCTTTAAATATTTAATGACATGATAGCTAATGTGACATCCAAAAATGAAGAAAACAAGTTATGATCTCCTTAAAGCTTCTTGATCTTCTAACAATAAAGAATGGTTTCCAAATATTACTATCTTTTTCACTTACCTGTAAGTTCCAAATAACAGTACAAATTTAATGCCCACTTATGTTTGCTTTACACATCAAAACCACAAATTTAAAAAGAAACTACAGTTTTAAAGCCATATTCAATGTTGGTGACTATTTCTTGTATGTCACTATCATGCCGACCACTTTTACTGCGATCTTTTAACCTACGTGAACAAGGTCGGACCATTAAAATAGCAAAGAACAAAAGTGCAAGATAAACAAAGCTTAACTTTCCTCTAATCTTCAACAGACAACAAATAAATCATAAATTTGGTTTCAACAGGGCTTTTATTTCACCTGTTATATCAAACTGTAAACTGATGTTTATGAAAACTGTCAAGTTTTACACACTGGTACTGGTTTATTTTAAAATGACATAGTCTTGAAGAGCAGTTTATGAATGTTAGTCAGAAATGACAATGTTCTTGAAGAAATTTAAAACAGGGTCTCACGTACATCTGTGATAAAACATATATACTCCGAGTGAATTTAGTTGAATAACAAAATATGGTTAGAGCGTTTCCATGATGGTATATATATATATATAGTTAGACCTTGTTATGACCGCATTACTGTGACATTTACACTATCCGACCACAAATTGTCAGGAACAGACGTACATCAGTGTTATTCTGTTCATTACACCGGAATTCACACTTTCCGACACCAACAGAGCAAATTAGGAACAAACGTGCATCCGACGTCTGAAAACACCTCTTTACAATGACATTACATAATCACATTGACAGTAGGGCCTACATACACAGCCACTTATCACTGATTTTGTAGTGAGCCGACTGTGTCACGTGCAGTCTGAGCTACCTATGGCTGAGAAATCTGTAAACATGTATTGCTTTTGCAAATAAGCCTTTACTTAAACAATTAAAGGATTAACTTCGAACAATAAAATCTTCTATTTTCATTGATATTTTGTAAAGGAAACAGGTATCAATCGTAGATGTCTTTAACCAAGCAATGATTAGAATGACGATGAATGGAAGGAAACGTTTTATTTAACGATGCACTCAACACATTTTATTTATGGTTATATGGCATCAGACATATGGTTAAGGACCACACAGATATTGAAGGAGGAAACCCGCTGTCGCCACTTCATGGGCTACTCTTTTCGATTGGCAGCAAGGGATCTTTTATATGCAGGATAGCACATACCACAGCCTTTGATGGCTAGCGCTTTACCACTGGGCTACGTCTCGCTCCGACGATGAATGCACCTTATTTAATATATTTAATGATGTTTTTTAAAAACATATTTAATGTATGTACGTGTATTTGTTGTTTTTAATAATAACTGCAATGCATTAATTATTGAAATGCTATTCAGTCATCAGTTAATATTAATTAGTATTTTTTGTTATTTTGGCAATGGAGATACTCATGACAATTCGATACACCGGCAGTTTCGATATAACAACAAAGTGACCCAGGGACAAACATGGTCGTTGTAACGAAGTCTGACTGTGTATATATATATATATATATATATATGTATGTATGTATGTATGTATGTATGTATGTGTATGTATGTATGTATGTATGTATGTATGTATGTATGAATATCTATATATTGTATGTATGTCGAGGTTGACTGTTACATACATAGATATTAACGCACTGGCTCAGGGGATAATTAAATCCTTTCTGGCCTCACAAATTGTCCCATGCCGTTGCTGGGACTCAAACCTGTGGCACCGAATCGCCTGCAAATTGCAAGACTAACCACGATACGCTCTGAGCTATCGAAGCTTCCATAAAAAGGAAGTTCTTTAACTCAACCATATGCATGGGGCCTACAATCTATGCGGTCGATCCCGCTTACGTGCATAAAACAGTGGGCAGACCTGGCACTGGCTAGTATGTATTGATGTATGAATATCTATATATTGTATGTATGTCGAGGTTGACTGTTACATACATAGATATTAATGCACTGGCGCAGGGGATAATTAAATCCTTTCTGGCCTTACATGTATGTATGTATGTATATATGAGTCAGTCAAAGTTGTTTCTGTTTTTAAACACCCCACTAAGAATACCGGTCATAGGATTATAACAAAGAGAATGTCTGCTCTCGTTCAATATAATAATTATATGAATGTGGAAAATATATTTGTTTTATTAATTTTGAAAAATTTCACTAAACCTTCTAATCCAGTATTTTCAAGTACATAATATCATACAGTAATTACAACAATATGTAACTTGTACGCATGTATTTATGTATATACTGAGTTTTCCATAAAGGGACTCTCCCGAGTTTTCAACTTTAACAAGACTTCTGTTTGTTCCCCCCATTCCCACAAACAAAATAAACATACATTCTGCTTTTCCTTATTTCTTTTAAAACACTATCTTCCCTAAACATGTTTTAAATATGAAACATTATACAGCTAAATACATCTGGAATGATCTTTGGGCAAATTATTTCAAATTTCGTTTGACAACTGGAAGAAATAATAAATTTGTACATAAAAAATTATTTTACACAAAAATCAATAAATTAAGAATTAAGATACTACAAAATATTATGATGCCTGGGAATGTATTGGTTAAAGAGGTCTACATATTCTAAGCAAGAAAATGAAAATAACTTCAAATTTTAATAAGGTAAAAATATTTGATTTGTCGAAAACCTTTTGAACTGGTTACAAACTCACGATAGTTCCTTTAATAATTAAGAAAGTAAGATACTGAAACTCACACTCGATGCTGGAATAACTCGATGCTGGCAACTGGACGTCCCTACATGTACAACTGGTACAGGTTTATGAAAACCAGCAATTCAGACATCGAAATTAACCAAGTGTTAACGCTTGACTCAAAAGAGAAAGGCTATTGGCGTATCCCGTTAATAGCACTGAAATCAATGCCTGCATGGACCTGGGAACTTGGAAATGGCAACAAATTGATTCCACAACCGACTGCCATGTGATCCTAAACAGTGCATGTACAACCATGTGATAATGATCAATTACTGTTAGAGACAAGCCTAGGTGATTATCTAACAATAGGTCATATTAGGTTCATATTTACAACAACAGGCAGAAGAATTTTGTTTTGCTTAACGACACCACTAGAGAACATTGATATATTAATCACCGGCTATTGGATATCAAACATTTGGTCATTTTGACATATAGTTTTAGAGAAGAAACCCGCTATATTTTCTCATTAGTAGCGAGGGATATTTTATATGCTCCATCCCACAGACAGGATAACACATACCATGGCCTTTAATATACCAGTCGTCGTGCACTGGTTGGAATGAGAAACAGCCCAATGGGAAGAACAGACAGAGAACATTTATCAGAATATAGGTGCAATTTTATATTAACAATAGTTACCACCTGGTAAATAGAGGATAATAAACGAGTTACCAGTTATTATCAAATTTATGTCCCGAGTGAAATAATTTTCAGTTGTCACGAGCTTTAGCGAGTGACAAATGAAAATTATTTCATGAGGGACATAAATTTGATAATAACAGGTACCGAGTTTGTTATTCTATTTATTACCTGAGCTATTTTTTCTCTAAAAGCCTTTATTTTCGACGCACATGCACGAAGGCCAACCTGTAAACTACAAATTCTACCAGACCGAATCAAAACCTGCCAGACTAAATATAATCATAAAGTATAAGTAGAAAATAATTGCCAGTCTGACTGGAAAACAGGCACAAATATCTACCAGCCCATGGTGATGTTGACCGGCAAATACCTGTCGGGAAGGCTGTATTTCAACCCCTGATTGGTAACATTAGGTAGCAGGCTTCTGAGAACTGAAAACTGGTATAAACCATTTATGAATTATGCAAAAACAATTGTGTAACTCAACATGACCATGTAAATATATGTAATGTTCTAAATGTAATGAATGAATGAACAAGAATACCGGTGAGGTACATAATACGCCCGTCAAGAGTTTGATGGAAAAACATATCTATATTAATAAATATGTTAAGGATATTTTCTTATTATGCATTTGTATCACAGTGACCTAGTAATTGTATGTAACACATTGTATGTAACACACCACCATCCCAAGTTATTCCTACATGTGAGGTTTAATGGTCCTGTATGCAAGATATGATCCGGACAAGGATTTACTGTTATGTGTAGTAGACTGTAAAAAGTAGGTCACAGTGACCTAGTAATAGTATGGGACACACCGCCATCCCAAGTTGTTTGTACATGTGAGATTTGATGGTCCTGTAAGCATCTGTATACAAGATATGGTCCGGACAAGGATTTACTGTTATGTGTAGTAGACTGTAAAAAGTAGGTCACAGTGACCTAGTAATAGTATGCGACACACCGCCATCCCAAGTTGTTTCTACATGTGAGATTTGATGGTCCTGTATGCATCTGTATACAAGATATGGTCCGGACAAGGATTTACTGTTATATTACTGTTACCATTAGTAGCAATGGATCTTTTATATGCATTATGGTCTTTGATATACCAGTCATGGTGCACTAGCTGGAACAAGAAATAGCCCAATAGGGATCAATCCTAAACAGACCATGCATTAGGCAAGCAATGTTAGTTACGATAGACAGTGCAGATCCTATATAGGGGCGGCGCAGATGGTACGGCTGATACGGCCATGACCATACCACTTTTCTCTTTCTTTCTGGGTTACATTTGTTGTATCTGTCAAAATAGCCATCACAGGTAAATTGAAAGGAGAGTCTGGCAACCTTGAGCCATACCACTATTTTTTTACACTGTGCCACCCCTGCTATAAAAAATGCACCAATTGATCAAGTAGAATATCAGATATATATCACAGACAAAACTTCAGGTACGGTACTCATGGGTCTTATACACTGTACTATGTTGACAGTGCACCAACAGGTAAAAGGCTATAGTGAGTGTCTTATTGAATATTTTCAGTCTAGCTCTTAACAGTTTCTATAGAATGATGGAAAGCAAACACAACTCTAAATGGGAATTAAATTCTAACAAGCAATATCAGAGAACTGGTTCATGACAGGGTAAGAAAAGAATAACATACATTTATCAAATATTTGTCATGATCTCATCACAATTTATAACTCTATCCTTCAGCGGACCTCGAGTTCAATCAAATCTATTCAAAGAAGTGTATCTTGAGGCTTTAAGAACCATAGGTAGATACAAAATATTTTTAACGTATTTCAAAACTCAATGCTAAGAAAATGCCAATGATTTTCATTAATACTGGCAATATATAGACATATGGTAGGGTTTAAAAAAAAAAAAAAAAATCAGAAAAAAGAGGTAAATTCACAACATTAAACATGTATAACAAACAGAACATTTCATGTTTTAAGTCAAATACATTGATAACTTGACAAAAAAAGTGTAAAATATCCTTTATTTAATATACAGCCCTGGATTTGTATTTCTATAAATCAGTAATACACCATCTAGAAAATAAGAAGTCTGTTACTGCCCAGTACATAAACTATCAGTATTTAAAAAAGTTTAATCATTAGCAGCAAGGGGTATTTTATATTTGTTTTTCCTTACAACAGGACAGTACATACCATCCAGACAGGACAGCATATACCATCTCAGACAGGATAACATATACCATCTCAGACAAGATAGCCCATACTATGCCACAGGATAACACATACCCTCAGACAGGATATCATAGCATTCCAGACAGGATAGTGCATACCATCCCAGACAGGATATCACATTCCATCCACAGAGACAGAATAGCAAATACCATCTTACAGACATTAAGATAACATATATCATCCCATAGAAAACAAAATAGTACATACTATCCAACAGACAGGGTGGCATATATACCATCCAACAGACAGGGTATAATATACCATCCCACAGACAGGATAGTGCATATCATCCCAGTTAGGATAGCATATACCATCCATACAGTCATGGCAGCACATACTATGGCTGTTTGATATACCAGCCTTGGAGCACTCTTAGCTTTGTAACACCGGTCTCAGTGGTGTCGTGGTTAAGCCAACGGACATAAGGCTGGTAGGTACAGGGTTCACAGCCCAATACCAGCCCAATACCAGCTCCCACCCAGAGCGAGTTTTAATGACTCGATGGGTAACCAACTAACACCTAACCCACTGTCCTGAACAGACAGGGTGGCATATATACCCAGTACCAGCTCCCACCCAGAGCGAGTTTTAATGACTCGATGGGTAACCAACTAACACCTAACCCACTGTCCTGAACAGACAGGGTGGCATATATACCCAATACCAGCTCCCACCCAGAGCGAGTTTTAATGACTCGATGGGTAACCAACTAACACCTAACCCACTGTCCTGAACAGACAGGGTGGCATATATACCCAGTACCAGCTCCCACCCAGAGCGAGTTTTAATGACTCGATGGGTAACCAACTAACACCTAACCCACTGTCCTGAACAGACAGGGTGGCATATATACCCAGTACCAGCTCCCACCCAGAGCGAGTTTTAATGACTCGATGGGTAACCAACTAACACCTAACCCACTGTCCTGAACAGACAGGGTGGCATATATACCCAGTACCAGCTCCCACCCAGAGCGAGTTTTAATGACTCGATGGGTAACCAACTAACACCTAACCCACTGTCCTGAACAGACAGTTCAGATAGCTTAGTTGGATATAATTGGATATAAGCACAAAAATAAGTTGAAATGCTTTGTAAAGTAACTTGTTGAGTTCACTGAGGGGAATTAATCCTATAAACTGTGAACAGTCTGTTAATGGGCTATATCCTGTTTCTCTTGAATATTTAAATAGCAATTACATGAAACTTTGAATAGTTAATCGGCAATTAGGACCGACATATGTTAAAGCTTAAATCTTTAAACAGCAATTATCGCATGCATGCAGCTTTTAACATTTAAATGGCAATCGCTGTTTTACAGCAATTTCAATGGGTTTCTTTTTATAATGCATGTATCGGTACATGTAAGTTACCAGTAAGAGCTGTCCCAGAATAATTGAAATGGAAATGTTTTATTTAATGATGCACTCAACACATTTTATTTACAGTTATATGGCGTTGGACATATGATTAAGGACCATACAGATATTGAGAGAGGAAACCCACTGTCGCCACTTTGTGGGCTACTCTTTTTGATTAGCAGCAAGGGATCTTTTATATGCACCATCCCACAGACAGGATAACACATACCATGGCCTTGATATACCAGTCGTGGTGCACTGGCTGGAACGAGATATAGCCCAATGGACCCAGTAACGGGGATCGATCCCAGCCTGACCGCACACAAAGCGAATGCTTTACCACTGGGCTATGTTCCGCCCCAGAATAATTGATGACTTGGTGATAAGTAATTTTTTATTTAACAACAATCAACAAAATAATGTGCTGGACACACACCTCAGCTATCTGGGCTGTCTGTCCAGGACAGTGGGTAAGTTGTTAATGGTCAGTGAGAAAGACGAGGATGTAGCTAGCTAGTTGTAAAAACTCGCTCTGAATGGGAGCCGGTACCGGGCTGCGAACACTGTACCTACCAGCCTTATGTCCGATGGCTTAACCATGACGCTATCGAGGCTGGTAAATATAGAAAATATTGCAGCAAACCTATCAGGCATATATGTAAAATGATAATGTAAAAGTGTCTCCTGCCTTCCTCATGTTATCAAGTATGAAACAGCCCTAAGTTTTAAATTCTAAAAGGAAAGACAGTTTGTTTTATTTAATGACACCACTATCGACACCATTGCTTTTTTGGCTATTGGATGTCAAACATTTTGTAATTCTGACATATAGTCTTAGAGAAGAAACCCGCTACATTTTTCCATTAGTATCAAGGGATTTTTTTATATGCACTTTCGCACAGACAGGACAGCACATACCACAGCCTTTGATATACCAGTCGTGGTGCACTGGATGGGATTGGAGAAAACCTAATCAGACATTGGCCCATCAAGGTGATTCAATTCTCACACTCTACCATCTGAGCTAGATCCCATCCGAAAAGGAAAGAATTGAAAATATAATTATTATATACTTACTGGAAGCCGAATCTCGCAATATGCCATGGTCGTCTAGATCAAAGTCGTCACTGACAGCCAGAAATGCCATGTTCTCTTTCAGGCTTCATTCAGTCATCATAAAGCTTGGACCTCCATAGCTGAAATCCAAACACAGATTCTATTACCACTGACAGTAATTATTGTTATCAACAAATTGAATATATTATTAATTTAATAATACATTTATTTTCAGTTCCATGTTTATAATTAGCGGTATTCTTGACACATTTTTTTAGGCCATCGGTCTACAGGCTGGTAGGTACTGGGTTCGGATCCCAGTCGAGGCATGGGATTTTTAATCCAGATACCGACTCCAAACCCTGAGTGACTGCTCTGCAAGGCTCAATGGGTTAGTGTAAGCCACTTGCACCAACCAGTGATCCATAACTGGTTCAACAAAGGCCATGGTTTGTGCTATCCTGTCTGTGGGAAGTGCAAATAATATAAAAGATCCCTTGCTGCCTGTTGTAAAAGAGTAGCCTATGTGGCGACAGTGGGTTTCCTCTAAAAAACAGTGTCAGAATGACCATAAGATAAAAAATCAATGTGCTCTAGTGGCGTCATTAAATAAAACAAATTTTTTATTTTTTCTTGACACATTTTCCCCCATCCTTTTATTAGCATCTTGTATGGCCTTGCTATACATTCACTGATATTTTATGCTCACTAACATTTCCTGATTTACAGTATATTACTAAGTATGCATGCAATGATTCTTCACTTGTATCTTTTTATTAAGTTGTTTTTATTGTTCTTGCTTCTCTCATTTACGATCACTTTACCAAGGACAAAATGTGTTCTGACTTTCCTGTTATTCACACATACTGCATTGTAAGAAACTGGTGTAACAGTTAATAAATATGCAAATAACAAGTTTAAATAGTGACATTAATACCTAGTTACACATCATGTACAATGATTTCACTCCATAACAAATGTTATGTCACATCATCATCACATTTGCAGAAAAGGACAGCCAGTCTATAAAAACCTGTATATACAGATGCAGATATACAGTAATTATATGCCTACCTTATTTCAAATAAACAAAGAATTCCACATTGACTTTATGCCAGTAATCACAAACAAAATATAATATATGTATTATACAGGTAACATAATACATAATCCTAGAATATCCATATCATCAGGCATATGTATGCCCTTTAGCACTGTATATATATCTACTGACTATATGAATGTGTTAGAATACTAACTAGTTTACTATTTGGCTATACACTTTAATCATGTATGCTGGCTTGGTAAAACCAAAGATCTGTATGTCAGGTATTTAAGTTCTAAGATCAACATTCTTTATACTTCTTCTCAACTGCAAAAACATGTCGATCATAGCAAGCCACACCAGTGTTTTGATCCAGCCCAGATATTAATCTTGTGGTATCAACATTTCAATACATTCGTACCAGTAAAATGTGGATCATCTGACAACAAAGGAGGAATACAAGCTACCAGAAAGATATGTGGACTCCTGCCAATTAACCCTTCCAGCTGTAACAATGACTTGTTTAGTGTAAATCCAGTGTTAATCACTGTGACATAACATGGGTGTAATATGTGTATAATATCTACACACCGTACAATAACAATACCATGTAAATGACAATTAGGGTTACACTGTCAGAAATGTCTAAATGTTAAGTACACAGGTATTTGAAAGGAAAGGTAAATAATGTTAATTTAATAACACCCAGGTATGAATTGTTTCATCAACAGCTACTACCCCGGTACATACAGGTAATCAACACTAACAGTATATAATTAGCATGGGGTGGTAAGGGGTGTCATGTCAGACCTCAGCAAATCTAATTTTAACTTTAATATAACATGTTATACAAAAGGTAATGGTTAAAGTTTGTTTTGTTTAACAACACCACTAGAGCACATTGATTTATTAATCATCAGCTATTGGATGTCAAACAGTTGGTAATACTGACATATATAGTCTCTCTGAGAGGAAACCCATTACATATTTCCATTACCATAGTAGCAAGGGATTTCTATATGCACCATTCCCAAGACAGGATAGCACATACCACAGCCTTTGATATACCAGTCTGTTGGATGGTGCATTTAAAAGATCACTTGTAATAAATTGAAAAATGTAGCAGGTTTCCTCTCCAAGACCATATGTCAAAATTACTCAATGTTAACAATAGCTAATATATTTCTTGTTCCAGCCAGTGCACCACAACTGGTATATCAAAGGTCGTGGTATGTATTACCCTGTCTGTGGAATGGTGCATATAAAAGATCCCTTGCTGCTAATCGAAAAAGAGTAGCCCATGAAGTGGATACAACGGGTTTCCTTTCTCATTATCTGTGTGGTCTGTAACCATATGTCTGATGTCATATAACTGTAAATAAAATGTGTTGAGTGCATTGTTAAATAAAACATTTCTTTCAATAGCAGTTGATTAATAAATCAGTGTCCTCTGCTGGTGTCAGTAAACAAAATAAACTGTTTTCACAGACGTTACTTTCTTACCTAACATAGTGCATGCACTTTGTTTTCACTTAACACAATGTAGGTCAGCTAGAAAGTTCAAATAATTATTCAGCTTAATGAAATATTAATATTCCTTTGTTAACTGTGATATTTTAGGCTGCTCAGGTTAGTGTAGTAGGATGACGTCTTCCTATGCATATTTCTTAAATGTATCCTCAAATAACCATGAACCGGGCTATTAATGGAAAATGATTTCTGCACACTCCCATTGTAATGTACGATCGATTTGATGAAATAATATTTTACCTTGTTCACTTTATTGTCAAAATCAACAACAAATGTTAATATCCATGCCATTTTCTGTTGTGAATAGATTAAATGCATGTGGTAGTCTAATGTTGATATTTTTCAGCTACTCCTGTAAACCGAGCTATTGTTTTTCAAGAGTGACGCATGTCACATGATGTGTGTCATGTGACGTCACCAAAACTCTTAGGCAATGAGTCTATGAAGCAGAGGAGATTTTGATGACAGCGATGTAAAGATGTTGTTCATTTAGGTTTGCTTAATATTACACACAATTTAAAGGCATACTGTCAGAGACCACTGACCTATTAAATGGCCTAACAAAGTATTACCTAAACAAATATAAATTTGATTTGTCCCTAAATGTACTTTATTCAACCATCTATGTAACCACCATACTCCACTTACTAATGATATTTTGTAAAACTAATTGAATTATGGCAATGGTCCATAATTCAAAAGCTAATATTGCCAAGACGGTTGACATGGATTTTACTCCATCATGGTTCAGTTATGGTGATGCCATAGCTAGATTTGGTTTCCAAACATTAATGTAATTATCATTTATTATAAATTTTTAGAGAAATGAGGTCCTTAAATCTGTGACAGTATGCCTTTAATGTAGTGCACACCGTGCAAAATGGCAGTCGTGTATACATTTCTCTACGTATAAAAATATTTTGAATGTCTACTTGTCTTTTCCCCATTTGTGCACTTTGTTTTTGGCCAGAAGAAAAGAGCATCAAAGAAAAGCTATGTGGCAGTCCTGGTGAGCTCCAACTAACTGTTCATTGATGCAGCACATCTTAGGGTTTAGTGAGCATATGAAATCGAACGAGAAGAAGAAGAAGGTTTTGGGAAGGTTTTCTTAATTCAACAAACATATTTTGATGTCAGGGTTCAATCGTATGCAGATTCCTTAAACACAAATCAAATGCAAATAGACTGGTTTGTGGGGTAGCCCAGTTCACGTTTTTTTCACGATACTTCACCTAAATTCTGATTACATATACAACAGTATAAAACATACTCTTAATATCAGAGCTTTAAACATACAACTGGATGGATGATAAGACCATCTGTTTAATTAATATCAACCTGTAAACATGCTTTGTTGACCATCTGTTTAATAAATATCAACCTGTAAACATGCTTTGCTGACAATCAGTAGAACTTTTAATTAATAACTAATTATTTATGACATATGTACAGTAATTAATTATTGATCTATTTCAACAGTTTAATTATATGAACCTGTTGTAGTGCATGGGATGAAACCTAGCTCGTGGCATGGGTGGATGCTTAGCAGGTGGCATGGGACAGTTCTTAGCAGGTGACATGAGAGGATGCCTAGCAGGTGACATGAAAGGATGTCTAGCAGGTGGCATGGGAGGATGCCTAGCAGGTGGTATGGGAGGCTTCCTAGCAGGTGGCATGGGAGGAAGGTGGCATAGGGGTATACCTAGCAGGTGGCTATTAAAGAATGCCTAGCAGGTGGCAATGGAGAATGCCTAGCAGGTGGCACTGGAGAATGCCTAGCAGATGGCATTGGAAAATGCCTAGCAGGTGACATTGGAGAATGCCTAGCAGGTGGCATAGAAGAATGCCTAGCAGGTGGCATAGGAGGAAGGTGGTATGGGGGTATACCTAGCAGGTGGCATTGGAGAATGCCTAGCAGGTGGCATTGGAGAATGCCTAGCAGGTGGCATTGGAGAATACCTAGCAGGTGGCATTGGAGAATGCCTAGCAGGTGGCATAGGAGGAAGGTGGTATGGGGGTATACCTAGCAGGTGGCATAAGAGAATGCCTAGCAGATGGCATAGGAGGAAGGTGGTATGGGGGTATACCTAGCAGGTGGTATGGGGGTATACCTAGCATGTGGCATTGGAGAATGCCTAGCAGGTGGCATTGGAGAATGCCTAGCAGGTGGCATAGGAGAATGCCTAGCAGGTGGCATTGGAGAATGCCTAGCAGGTGGCATAGGAGAATGCCTAGCAGGTGGCATAGGAGAAAGGTGGTATGGGGGTATACCTAGCAGGTGGCATTGAAGAATGCCTAGCAGGTGGCATTGGAGAATGCCTAGCAGGTGGCATAGGAGAATGCCTAGCAGGTGGCACAGGAGAATGCCTAGCAGGTGGCATAGGAGAATGCCTAGCAGGTGGCATAGGAGAATGCCTAGCACGTGGCATAGGAGAATGCCTAGCAGGTGGCATAGGAGAATGCCTAGCAGGTGGCATTGGAGAATGCCTAGCAGGTGGCATAGGAGAATGCCTAGCAGGTGGCATTGGAGAATGCCTAGCAGGTGGCATTGGAGAATGCCTAGCAGGTGGCATAGGAGGAAGGTGGTATGGGGGTATACCTAGCAGATGGCATGGGAAGATACACACTAGGTGGCATTGGAGAATGCCTAGCAGGTGGCATAGGAAGATGCCTTGCAGGTGATATGGTAGGATACCTAGCAGGTGGCATGAGATGATACATACTAGGTGGCAAGGAAGATGCCTAGCAGGCGACATTCCAGGATGCCTAGTAGGTGTCACGGGAAGATACATACTAGATGGCATGGGAGGATATCTAGCAGGTGGCATGGGAGAATGTCTAGCAGGTGGCATGGGAGGATGCCCTTCAGGTGGCATGGGAGTATATCTAGGTGGCATGGATGGTTTTTAGCACGTGGCATGGGAGGATGCCTAGCAGGTGACATGTGAGGATGCCTAGCAGGTAGCATGGAAAGATACATACTAGGTGGCATGGGAAAATGCCTAGCAGGTGGCATAGGAAGATGCCCAGCAGGTGGCATGAGAGGGTACACACTAGGTGGCATGGAAGATGCCTAGCAGGTAGCATGGGAGGATGCCTGGCAGGTGGCATGGGAGGATGTATAGCAGGTGGCATGGGAGAATACCTAGCAAGTGACATGGGAGGATGCCTAGCAGGTGGCATGGGAGGATGCCTAGCAGGTGGCATGGGAGGATGCCTAGCAGGTTGCATTGGAGGATACCTAGGAGGTGGCATGGGAGGATACCTAGGAGGTGGCATGGGAGGATGCCTAGCAGATGGCATGGGAGAATACCTAGCAAGTGGCATGGGAGGATGCCTAGCAGGTGGCATGGGAGAATGCCTAGCAAGTGGCATGGGAGGATGCCTAGCAGGTGGGATGGGAGAATACCTAGCAAGTGACATGGGAGGATGCCTAGCAGGTGGCATGGGAGGATGCCTAGCAGGTGGCATGGGAGTATGCCTAGCAGGTGGCATTGGAGGATGCCTAGCAGGTGGCATGGGAGGATACCTAGGAGGTGGCATGGGAGGATACCTAACAAGTGGCATGGGAGGATGCCTAGCAGGTGGCATGGGAGGATGCCTAGCAGGTGACATGGGAGGATGCCTAGGTGACATGGGAGGATACCTAGCAGGTGGCATGAGAGGATACTAAACAAGTGGCATGGGAGGATGCCTAGTATATCATTTTTAAAATGGCCAGGATTATTTTTAAAATGGCCATTTTGTCAAACTGAAGAAGGCCCTATATTACTGTCACCCGATTCCACCCACATCCTCATCCACCCACACCCTCATCCACCCACACTCTCAGTCTACTTATATTAACTCTAGGCATGAATAATATTCATATTCTGAATGTCTAACATTTCAAAATAACAATGTTATTATAATGATGTTTACCTATATAGGCTTGTTCTGCCATATATTAGCCAGCACTGTTATAATCATATACGACCACTGTATATAAATACCAGTCAAGTCCATGCATGCATTAGTGGTGAACAGAACAACCAATAATGAATGTCATCGCACCCAAACGACACAATCACTGGCAAACAGCCAGGTCACAGTATCGAAATACCTCCAAAATCATTGATTATATGCAAGTAGACTGGCGCTCAAAGGGCTGTCTGAAACATGAAGATCTGTATTTATCTTAATACAATGTGCCGTTCCCCAGTCCTGGATCAGTGGAATGTTTATCATGGAATATTTGTTTGGCAAACAGGACAATGATTATGATGGTATTTGGCATTAAATCATGTCACTAACTACGGTCACATCAGGCCTTACATGTTAACAGCCTGTAATTCATTAAATCATGTCACTAACTACGGTCACATCAGGCCTTACATGTTAACAGCCTGTAATTCATTAATTAATTAATGGAGGAATAATGACTTCATGCTATTACTGATATCCAAATACACGTAAAGATGAAAATGTTATTTAAGCATGAAATTATCATAACTCCCGACTATGGAATGGGAAGCATTCCAAGATGTGAACTGAACATTTAGTGGATTTGGAACAGGTTCAGGAAATGTCAGATTGATGTGAATACATATAATATACATACAACTATTACAAGCATCCCAAGATGTGAACTGAACATTTAGTGGATTTGGAACAGGTTCAGGAAATGTCAGATTGATGTGAATACATACAATATACATACAACTATTACAAGCATCCCAAGATGTGAACTGAACATTTAGTGGATTTGGAACAGGTTCAGGAAATGTCAGATTGATGTGAATACATATAATATACATACAACTATTACAAGCATCCCAAGATGTGAACTGAACATTTAGTGGATTTGGAACAGGTTCAGGAAATGTCAGATTGATGTGAATACATACAATATACATACAACTATTACAAGCATCCCAAGATGTGAACTGAACATTTAGTGGATTTGGAACAGGTTCAGGAAATGTCAGATTGATGTGAATACATATAATATACATACAACTATTACAAGCATTCCAGATTTTATTATATACAAATGCATTTTATACATTTAAAAAATAATTTATTAGATAAAAAAAAAAATGTAATACAGTCAAACCTGTCTTAAGCGGTCACACAAAGGAGTAGATAAAATTGGCCACTTAAGACAGGTAGCCACTGAGTACAGGTTGCCACATATATAGTCTTTAAAACATTTGTTGTTGTTTCTTGTTTTACCGTCTGTATTGCTAATCAACGGATGTGTGCTTCACAGTTGACTATAAATCAACTTTTGACATGTCGTCTCCTGTGTATTAAATTAACCCTTCTCAACAAGTTTGTTTTCTTTTTCCATTTATTTATTTAATTCCTACTTCATGCAGTGTATTGTCATAGTAAGTGAACCTACAAATGTCAAGCGTAGCCTGCCCAGAGGCAATTAGATGCATTCCAGAGTCTGACTTTCTTAACTGATACCCAGTAGGGATGTCGGGACTGAATGGGTACTAGTATTTCTGAAGGTGTGAAGATTGGCTACTTGCTGCACCTTATCACTGTTGTTACAATATCCCTTTATATGTAATAGTAAAAGTTTAGTATGGCCGCTTAATACAGGTATTTTAGTGATTTGTGGATCCGATTTAGGTGGCCGCTGGCCACGTTAGACAGGTGAAAGCTTATTACAGGTGCATTTACATTATAAATCGTTTGGGAGGGAAAAAAGTGGCCTCTTAAGGCAGGTGACCACTGAGTACAGGTGGCCGTTAGGACAGGTTTGACTGTATATCAATAATGTTATTAAAAATTCTTATGGTACCAAGATGGAATAAGAAAAAAATATCAATTTAAAGTCTATTTTAAGCACTATAAAATAATACACAAATCTGTTTTTCACCATGTTAAATAAACAGTGTTATAAATTGACAGTCGTCTGGTCACCAGGGGCAATGTTTATCTGCTAAGTGCAACAATGAATTTTACAACTTTAGATAGCCCAATCGTTGACCATCAATTTTAGAAGAAAAAAAAGTCTCTTTCCAACACAAGTTATATTAAATAATAAAAATACTTAATACTATCAGAGGTGGGGCATAGCTCAGTGGTAAAGCACTCGCTTGATGCGCGGTCGGTTTGAGATCGATCCCCGTCAGTATATCAAAGACTGTGGTATGTGCTATCCTGTCTGTTGGTTGGTGTATATAAAACTCTTGTTCCACTCTGTCGTCAAAATAGTTTCTGATTCTGTTGTATCCAAATTTGTTACAGGTTCGTAAATTAACCAAACTTAGTGTCACTACTTATGGGTTGAAACTGAGTCTAGGTAAAAAAATATGCCTTAGTGTTTAAAAATTGGGGTCTGTACCTCTTAAAGTATATATGCACTTTTCCAGAGACATCATCACATACATGTACCATGGCTCCTGACATGTACCATGGCTCCTGACATGTACCATGGCTCCTGACATCAGTCATGGGCAATTGGTTGGGACAGGGAAAAAACACAATGAGTCCACTGAGGAGTTTTGATCCTACAACCCAAGCACCTTAGATGAGCGCTCTACCGATACTGGTTAAAGACGAAACTCAGACTAATATATTTACAGTGGCAAGTCAAGAGAATATAAACTGGGTCTTTAACTGTTAAATAACCAACTGGGTACCATGACTGAAAAGGAATGTTTACTTTCCAAAAGACAAAACAGCACATACTAAAGTCTTTGGAGCAGGTTATCCAATGATGGCCAATGACATGATCAATTTAATTAAGGTTGTTTCTGCTGTCATCACTGACTACAATGAATGTAAGTTTTGTTGATATATATTGATAAGTGATCAATATATATTAGTTTTTGAAAATTAACTACCACTACCCCACCCACCCCTCACCCCCACCACGCACATGTGACACAATTAATACCACCCCAAAGAAAAAAAAATGTAAAAAATAACAGCAGGCCTCTGTGAAAATGTACATTTTTTGTACAAAAATAAAAATCTGATTAGGGGTGGAAATTGTACCCCCCCTCCCTTCCCCCACACGCCACCACCACCAGAGCTCTCCCCCCCCTCCCCCCCCCCCCCCCCCCCCCATAACCCTTAAGATATTGTAACAGTTAACGTCTGGAAAATAATAGCTATAGCCAGTAAACAATCGAGAAACCACATAATGTTGTAGTTTCGTGTATTTAACTCATTAACAAAAGAGTCCGAAAAGTCGAACGAGCGATACAGCGATTTAGCGTCACGTTACCAAAGAAACAACCTATTTTTCGTTTAATGCATAGTCTATGGTAGACTCCTCATTAATAATTAGATTGCGTTCTTTCTGAAAATCACAGGACAGACACACACACAAACCATAAAGGCACGTGAATAATAAATAAGTAAATAAGTTTGTACATACCGTGTATTTCACACAACATAAGCCGCCTTTCCGGGTACTTCTCTTTGTCAAACATCCGAAGATCCGTTTCGACATGCAAGCTCTTGGTTACACATAAATTGTGGAATTTCAGTTAGATTCGGCAAAGCGAAACGATATTACCGTGTTTATTATTAAAGTTAAATTTTATTATTATATTTGAAAACCTGAATTATTTGAAAGAGAATACGAAAATAATCCATTTTTGTAATTAATTTTTTTATAATATATGAGACGAGATGTTTAATTATGGTGACATACAATTGACATATATATATATATATATATATATATATATATATATATATATATATATATATATATACATGTATATGTGTGTATGTATGTATGTATGTATGTATGTATGTATGTATGTATGTATGTATATATATATATATATATATATATATATATATATATATATATGTGTGTGTGTGTGTGTGTATATTATTATTATTGTTGTTGTTGTTGTTGGTAATTTAGTATTTAAGCAACCTATTACCATAGTAAAAAAAAGTTAAAGTTTGCTTTGTTTAATGACACCACTAGAGCACATTGATTTATTAATCATAAGCTGTTGGATGTCAAATATTTGGTAATTTTGACATAGTTTTAGAGAGGAAACCCAATTTTTTCGATGAGTAGCACCATCCCACAGACAGGATAGCACATACACAGCCTTTGATATACCAGTCATGGTGCACTGGCTTGAGCAGGAAATAGCCCAATGGGCGTACTGATGGGGATCAATCATAGACAGGGGGGGGGAGCAGGGATCCCATTCCCACCAAATATATATTCAAGTATCTCTGTTTCCTGGGGTTTTTTTTTTAGATAAGTGGGTTTCCCTTTTTATTATTTGGATCATGTGCTCTTTTTGTTTTAGTCCTCCACCAAAATATTTCCTGAAATGCTCATCTGTTTAATAGGTACCGGCCATCGGTCTGCAGGCTGGTAGGTACTGGGTTCGGATCCCAGTCGAGGTTGGGATTTTTAATCCAGATACCGACTCCAAACCCTGAGTGAGTGCTATGCAAGGCTCAATGGGTAGGTATAAACCACTTGCACCGACCAGCGATCCATAACTGGTTCAACAAAGGCCATGGTTTGTGCTATCCTGCTTGTGGGAAGCTCAAATAAAAGATCCCTTGCTGCTAATCGGAAAGAGTAGCCCATGTAGTGGCGACAGCGGGTTTCCTCTCAAAATCTGTGTGGTCCTTAACTGTATGTCCGACACCATATAACCGTAAATAAAATGTGTTGAGTGCGTCGTTAAATAAAACATTTCTTTCTTTTGTTTCTGTTTAATAGGCTTACTAGTAATTATAATTTTATTCGCTGTAAATTGTTGGTTTAAAAATCAATAATTTTTAGAACATGCCATGTCCACACATTACAATGGAAGAAGCTGAGGTACTTTTTAAAACCCATTTCACGAAAAATGTAGAAAATATGTACTGGCCCTTAATTTCATGTACTTTTGTCGAGTATACTTTGTACATGTACACACACACACGTAATATGCCAGGGATCGTTTATATTTTCACAGACAGGATAGTACATACCTTGCCGTATTAAGTTAATGTACCAGTTATGGAATACTTGATGGCATGGAGGGGAAAATTAGGCTTTCAAATTTTAACAGAGCACTTCCTCTCTATATGAACAAAGAAGTTGTGTTGCACTTGTGCAAGGAACATGATGAGGTCCATCTAATAGCACAGTGCAATACAAACATATATGGAAAGGTCCAGCAAATGGTGTAAATTATATCTCATATTATATAAATGTATTACATAAGATAGATAAGTACATGTACATGTTTTGTTCTTTATGGCGTGTGTGTGTGTGTGCATGTGGTGTGTGCATGTGGTGTGTGCATGTGGTGTGTGCATGCTTGCCTGTGTGTGCGTGTGTGTGTGCATGTGTTTAACAAAAAAGTAAATGTGTTGAGCCTCAAGAGGAGGCACAACTCCCCACACACCCCCACCCCTGATCTATATGTAATGTCTGATATTAATAAACAAGTAGTGAAAGGGAAAACAAGAGACATCCATTGATTGGGAATGAAAAAGGAAAACAGCAAGTTGATTCACAACAGATTTTTATTTCTGTAAAAGGAAAGGATACAAAAATGGTACAAAGTTTGAAATAATATCACTGTAATACAAAATTACACATTAAGATGCCTAGACAGATATACGAATTTACATGGTACACATATACATGTATTGAACTTTTAGTTAAATATGCCAGAAATACAAATGTAAAATCGAACATGATCATGATTCTAGACAATCTACCACTTGAATTCCATTTCACTTGTACTATACATGGTATAGCTAAAATGTGGTTAAAGATGATTTTAGTTGTTTTTTTGTTTTTTTAATTTCTGTTTCATAAAGATGGGTTTTTAAAATTTCTCTCGGTCATATTTTGCATTGAGTGTAAATGAATAAATCTCGCATGTCACAATGTCCATTTCATTCAGCATCCAAGCTCAGGCCTTAGTCGCCATGTTCCAATCTTTAAAGCTCATCTAAATCTCGTCTCACTGAACAATTAACGTACTATTCCAGTATGCTATTAATAATTCATTGCAGAGACAATAAAGCCCAAGTCACAGACGGTATTAACCTGATCATCTCGTTTCTTCTCAAATGAAAAAAGGTGTTAAAATTCTACAATTATAACCGAGTGACGTGGGGTTTTTTTTAATCAATATTTTTTTTAAAGCCCTCAAATGTATGCAGATCATTGGTGACTTACAGCAATTTTTGTTAAAAAGAATTTTCCTTGTATTCCTTAAATGAACAAAGCAGACTTTCAGAGGTAGGCTACATCAGTCTAAATAGTTTGACACTAGGGTCAGTGCCTTTAATCATTACTTTGTATTAATTCATTTGGCTGTTCTGTGAATTCAAATAAATCAATGTGTGCTGCCTGTGTGAAAACAATCACAAACAAAGCCATTCCTGATTAAAAAAAAAGTGAAGAATATTAACAAAGTAAAGAGCAAGTGTAACATACATAACACTATGAAAAAACTAACAAGTGTGGAAAAACAATTGTGCCAAAGCACAAATCATTGTAAATAATTAAATTTGAGTTTCTTTAAAACTGTAATAAAAAAACGTCTACTGACTAGTATTAAAGTATGTAATCATGGTGTCTGGGATGAATCTAGATGTTGACGACAGTAAGTTTGTATATTATTGATTTGAAATATGACGTGAAAGATCTCAATTAATTTGTTTTTAAATATTTAATATGGAAGCTATAATTTAGTCTGTAATATAAAACTTCAGGAGTCTTCCCCCACCCCCAACCCCCCAAAATAATGAGACCTCCACTGTTTTCAAGTTTTTCTGGACCAAGTTAAATACTTTGTTAAAAGTTACTTTACAAATTATTGTCTTGAAAAGTAAAGGGGGACAGCTGAGTCGATGACCAAAATGCATCACACCAACAGGTGTCCAGCATGTGGCAACTGTGATTATGGCTCTGTTTATTAATTAATGTGTTCGGCTGTCAGTCAGTCTTACCATTTTCCTTTAGTGCAGGATTCTACTGCAATTACTGGCATGACATTCTTTTTTCATATCAAATGTTCAAACTTATTCCCCCTCAACAGGATTATTAAAACTCTCAATACCCACAGTATAAAAATGGAAAATATGCCAGAAAAAGTTGTACCTAAAATCAATTAGGGTCTGCCATTCAACAATGTAAACAAACTTGTTTTATACCCCTTGCCTCTCCTGTAGGCGTATCTTTTCACAACCGAACATGCCTTTTTGTTAAACAATACTCGACAATATATGATACAACTGAGCAAGTACACTACATATTGAGCTGTTAATACTGCAATAATGTTTAATTAATTAGAACTGTCATCAAGATAACATTAACTTTTAACATGGCTAAAGGAATCTCCAATGTGTACATGTTATGGGGGTGGAGTACTCGGTACACCAAACATAGGCCTACTTCTACAAAGAAGGTTAATTTTGTGGATTAAATGCAAAGAAATTGTATTTTAAACCACCAAAAGTTCAAAACTGCTGTTTTCACACAATTTGCAAATACGCTTTGTATTAATTATTTTCCTTTCTTTTTTCTTTCATAAAACCTAGATCTTCCATACTTTATTCAAATATCCTTCCTGCATGCCTGTTTTACGAGAGGAATGAAAGGTGTGCCAACACCTGTTCTCCACACTCCCACACAAGGAATAAAAACACAACATATACAGTATACACAAACAATTCATATGATGGATTTACAACTGAATAAATGAAGTAACATAATGACAAGAATATACAAACATAATATACATGGTTATAAACAATAATACAAGTGCATTTTTTACCCACAGGTGTTCTGTCACTGGATTAGGTGGTTACAATGGTTAGTTAACTCTTAATCTTGTCGGTACGAATTGTGACAACACTACACCATGATCTACGAAAAAGCATGATGTCAAAGAGTTTCTCTTTTTTTTCAGTTTTATTTTCAGTGCTAAAATGCTGCAGTGGAACTGTTAAAATATCATTTGTAAAGCATGCATATCTTTGCTGACTTCTTTATTGAAAGTATCAAACATTAAAACTGAATGAATAAGCCTTTTAAGATTATAAAACTGAAAGTCATAATCATTTTAATTTGTCATTGCTAAAGTCTGTGACAAATGAAAATTCATTTGGAATATTATAACTAAATCATTTAATATTTGTTACATACACCATCATGAATATTTCTGTAAATATATCAATGAGCAGACCAATAACTGGCCAAACAGTGATTAGATGACAATCATTATAAAAAGATCAAATTATGTTAAAAAACATTGATATTTACAATTATGATGTACTACACATTGCTAACATCAAAGATAAGAGAGTAACAGTGAGAACTACAACAAACAAAATGTCAGAAATGTCAAGACCGTCTAAAAGGCAAATATTCAAAGATGGTGATTATGACAAAGTTCTTTGCAAATGGATGAAGTTGGTGCTGGTCTGGTTGTCTTATGCCTTCCTGTGGGTCAATTTCATGGACTGGAACGAAAAAAGAAAAGATGTCTTTTAAACATGTCTCACAAGATTATCAAGACTTATCAGCATACATGTAAGTATCAAAATCGTAAAGTCCAGGAGCATCGGAAGTAATTAAAAGTTGGTACAGCCATGAAAGCAATGTATATGATGAGATCTATACTACGCTAGCACCAGAGGAAGAGAAGACCTTCCTGGCCCCCAAAATGCCGTACCATTTCAGGGGACAATATTTTAAAATCTCAAGTAACCGGAAGTCGGTTCACGTGAGTTTTACTTAGGTAACCGATTGTTCGGTTACGTGAATATAGTTCTAGTAACCGATGAGTTAGTCCTATCTAACTGTAAAACACATGAACTACGGTTCTATGCTACATTGGTATAAACTGATTTTCAGTTTGACTTCCGATAAGGTACTTTTAATTATTTTAATTTTAGAAATTAATTGTTCACCACGTAACCAATTGGTAGTTCACAAGATGTTAAAGTTGCGTAACCGACACACGAACAGCACAATGGTTATCATGAAATATTGTGCCCTGCGCTTCAGGTGCCCTTGAAGTCTAGTGTAATTCTTAAGGTTCATTTGGGTAATGTTATTAAGTTTCTCAAAATAAAACGACTCAGCTTATGTTGTCAAGATTTTCTACATTCAACTCAGGCCCGTAGAAACTGGGGAGCTCCCTACATTTTTTCCTGTTATTGTAATTCATCACTCCCCTAATCTTTTTCATGGCTACACACCATGCATAATACTCAGTAAAACATTATATGCAATCCTCACAATGGAAGTATAATATGCAATGTTTGTACTGTCCAAGCCAGTGCTTCCAGAATTTTGATAAAATCCACTATCCATGGGATCAGTGATTTTAAAAATTTACTAGCCACGATTAAAATTTCACTAGCCCTACTTTACTTTAAGTTAATAGCATTTACTAAATAATAGTAATAATCAGATATGTCATTTAAACAGGTAGATGGAGCTTAAAAACACTAATATTGAGGGTTGGGGTGGGAAAGGATATTCATATTTACAAAATAAGACTTAACTGCAACATTTTGACCAAAAACATTCACTAGCCGTCGGGCATGGCAATAGTATTTATTTACTAACCCAACATTGAATATCACTAGCCATGGGAGTAGGGCTACCATAATCTAGAAGCCCTGCCAAGCAATACTCACTCTGGAAATGTTGATTCCAGTAAGATTTTCAACAACCATAGGCAGTTTCTCCATAATATTCATCACCTCGTTGGTCAGTTTAAGCGCACCCACATCACCCTTACCACTGGATACCATTGTAACTTTCCTGCATTTTGTCAAAGGAGCAGAAATTTCTGCTGCAACCTGAAAATAAACAGAAAAGCCACATTTAAAACTAAATCAATGTAATACAAGTAACAATAAAACATAAAATAATAAAACAATGTAATACAAGTAACATTTAACATAAAACAATGTAATACAAGTAACATTTAACATAAAACAATGTAATACAAGTAACATTTAACATAAAACAATGTAATACGTTTCTTTTGTTCAATGACACCACTAGACCACATTCATTTATTAATCATTGGCTATTAGATGTCAAACATTTGGTAATTTTAACTTTATTCATCAGAGGAAACCTGCTACATTTTTGCAAATGCAGCAAGGGATCTTTCATATGCCCTTTCCCACAGACAGGAAAGCACATACCAAGGCCTTTGACCAGTTGTGGTGCATTGGTTGGAACAAGAAAAAACCCAAATCAGCTGACAATGTAATAAAGACATGTCAACATAAAACAATGTAATAAATTGACAAATGAAACATAAAACAATGTAATAAATTGACAAATGAAACATAAAACAATGTAATACAAGTGGGAGTTAATAGAAAGCATTGTAGTAAAGTGACTATGTTATAAAAACAATGCAGTATCACTTGTTAGGTACACATAAATAAAATAAAAAAACCCACTCTTTTGTACTAAATAACTATTTATTTCCACTTGTGCAAGAAGATAAAAGAAACAAAAACAGCCAGTATCATTTTATACCTAATTCACCCTTTAGTAAAGATGTTGGCTATCATGTCTTTAAGAGAATTACTCAATTTAAAGTTTTTATTATAAAGTTTTTATTTTGTTTAACAACACCACTAGAGCACATTCTTAATTAATCATCGGCTATTAAATGTCAAACATTTGGTAATTCTGACAAACAGTCAACAGAGGAAACCCGCTACATTTTTCCTAATGCAACAAGGGATCTTTTATATGCACTTTCCCACAGACAGAATACTGAATTTAAAATGTGATTCGCACCTTTGGTAGAGTCTCAAGTACCATGTCAACCATGGCAGCATCCTGGTAATCCTTCCAAGCATCAGCTTTCTTCGCCATCTGTTCAGCTTCTGCTCGGGCTTTAGCTTCAATAGCAAAAGCCTCAGCTTCACCCTTCATCTGAAAAGACAAGTATTAATATCAAAAGCCTCAGCTACACCCTTCATCTAAAAAGACAAGTATTAATATCAAAAGCCTCAGCTTCACCCTTCATCTGAAAAGACAAGTATTAATATCAAAAGCCTCAGCTTCACCCTTCATCTGAAAAGACAAGTATTAATATCAAAAGCCTCAGCTACACCCTTCATCTGAAAAGACAAGTATTAATATCAAAAGCCTCAGCTTCACCCTTCATCTGAAAAGACAAGTATTTATATCAAAAGCCTCAGCTACACCCTTCATCTGAAAAGACAAGTGTTTATATCAAAAGCCTCAGCTACACCCTTCATCTGAAAAGACAAGTATTAATATCAAAAGCCTCAGCTTCACCCTTCATCTGAAAAGACAAGTATTAATATCAAAAGCCTCAGCTACACCCTTCATCTGAAAAGACAAGTGTTTATATCAAAAGCCTCAGCTTCACCCTTCATCTGAAAAGACAAGTATTAATATCAAAAGCCTCAGCTTCACCCTTCATCTGAAAAGACAAGTCTTTATATCAAAAGCCTCAGCTTCACCCTTCATCTGAAAAGACAAGTGTTTACATCAAAAGCCTCAGCTACACCTCCACCTTTGAAGAAACCAGTAAATCTATATCATATATCACATATTTATATCATATATCAAACATCATATATATCTTAGGGATGATTCACAAGTATAAAAAAATTTGGCGAGTGGGGGCTTAATGCCAGTGTATGCTTTTAAAACAAAAGTAAAAAATCACTATAAAAATATGCAGGTAAATTCAAAGTTTTTTTATGGACGCTTTAAGCAGATAAGGAAAGAGGTTAACAAAAACAAGTGTGCTTTGTATGTTCATTTAAAATATATGTATACATCATGAATGAATAAATTAATTTTTAAAGCCATCCCACCTTAGCACAAACATTCATTCATGGTTGTTCATTATACATGATAATAGTAGCCTGTAACTTTGGAAGAATAACAGTGAGAATTGCAAATTAATTAACAAATGAACAAACAAACGAAATAACGAACGAAGGAACAAATAAATAAATTTAAAGTTTGTTATGTTTAAAAACACCATTACAGCACATTGATTTATTAATCATCAGCTATTGGATGTCAAACATTTGTAATTTTGATGGAGTCTTAGAAAGGAAATCTGCCACATTTTTCCAGTGGTAGCAAGGGCTCTTTTTATATGCACCATCCCACAGACAGGACAGTACATACCACAGCCTTTGATATAACAGTTGTGGTGCACTGGCTGGAATGAGAAATAGCCCAATGGGCCCACCGACAAATGAACATATACATCAGATGTTGCATGTCAAACAAAGGCAAGTATTTGAACTTCAAATTAAATTTCAGGTAACTTTTAAAACTTACGCGGACTGATTCTGCTTCAGCTTCTGCTTCCATAACAATACGCATTCTGAAAATATTAATAATAAAACTGTAATAAAATGCAAAAGTAATACCAATATCATACACATAATTAACATAAGGAGTGCATTCAAGATCACTGGCCTTGAACAATTTTTTTTTTTTTTTTTTTTTTTTTTTAAATTAAGAAATTGACTGGAAATGTTTTTATACCTTTTCAGCAGCCATACTGTCTTCTGGATACTTTTTTACCTTTTTTTTTCAAACAATTATGACAAAATAACTTCAGAAAGGTAAACACTTACCTGTTTGCCTCGGCAATTTTCTCCATTCGGTATTTCTCAGCCTCTGCTGGTTTGCGCACTTGGGCTTCGAGTTCTCGTTCTCGGCGGGTGATTTCCTGGTCCTGTACCATGATCTGCTGGGCGCGCTCAACCACCGTCACCTGCATCTGTTCTTCACGGATACGCTGCTTCGTCTTGGCGGCCTGCAGTTGGATGAAATCACATCACTATTAGAATGCTGGTAAGATTGAGATAATTTTTAGAAGTTTTTTCAGTTTTTAGTAATATTTACAGGGTAACCTGGGCCCAATTTCACAAAACATCATAAGACTAGTTTTGCACGTAAATGTAAATCTACGACTAAACCACAATTTTTCTTATTATTATAGTATAAGAAATATAGTTTGTCGTACACATATTTAATTTTTTTTTGTCCTTAAAATGCTCCATCTTCCGTAATAATGTAATTTGCTGCGTGAAATAGATGTCAAACATGTGTAAATGAATGACTGGTATAACTGCTACTTACAGACGTAAACTTACGATGTTTTGTGAAATAGATGTCAAACATGTGTAAATGAATGACCGGTATAACTGCTACTTACAGCCGTAAACTTACGATGTTTTGTGAAACAGGCCCCTGACCTCTAACCGTATGGCATTCCCCATGTCAATCTCACGGACAGGTTGAAACATCCTAAAAGTCAAACAGGCCCCTGACCTCTAACCGTATGCCATTCCCCATGTCAATCTCACGGACAGGTTGAAACATCCTAAAAGTCAAACAGGCCCCTGACCTCTAACCGTATGGCATTCCCCATGTCAATCTCACGGACAGGTCGAAACATCCTAAAAGTCAAACAGGCCCCTGACCTCTAACCGTATGGCATTCCCCATGTCAATCTCACGGACAGGTCGAAACATCCTAAAAGTCAAACAGGCCCCTGACCTCTAACCGTATGGCATTCCCCATGTCAATCTCACGGACAGGTCGAAACATCCTAAAAGTCAAATAGCCCTAATCTTCCACAGTGTCAAAGGTGCCTATTTCTTATCATATTTGGGGTTGTTTGAACCAGTCCTTATGATTATGACAGTAGGAATGCACAAAAGTTAAAGAGGCCAGGTTAATGTATGAAAATAAAAATATCTTAAATGACAGTAACTTGTTACTTCACTAATTTTGTAAATGCAAACAGGGCTTCTAGATTATGGTAGCCCCACTCCCACGGCTACTGATATTCAATGTTGGGCCTGTAAATAACTACTATTGCCATGCCCAATGGCTAGTAATATTATTATTTTTGTCAGATGTTGTAGTTAAGTCTATTTTGTAAATATGAATATCCTGCCCCTACTCCAACCCTCCAGTGTTAGTGTTGTTAAGCTCTATCTCCCTTTTTAGGTGACATATCTGATTATTACTATTATTTAGTAAAATTGTATTACTTAAAGTAACGTAGGACTAGTGAATTTTTAACTGTTTCTAGTAAATTCTTTAAATCACTGATCCCATGGCTAGTGGATTTTATAGAAATTATAGAAGCCCTGGCAAATCAGTATTTACAGATACTGAAACTCATTTTATAAATTAAAAAAAATTGTACCAGACTGTTGGGTAAATATTAAGATTGATAATTAAGCTATACCATAATTTTGTTGAAATAAACACTCAAAATACTTAAACACTCAAAACTACACAAACAAAGAGAAAAAGCCAAATCAGCCTGAGCTTTCTTTTTTCTGTTATTTTCAACTCAGGTTTTGGATATAATTTTAATCAATTAATATTTGTTAAAAAATTTATAAAATATCAAATAAAAATTATGCATGCACCTGAAGACTATATGCCAAATCAGCCTGAGCCTTCTTGGTTTGGACTTCCAGGTCGTAATAAGCTTTCTTAAGCTGGAAATCTCTTTGAGACTTGGCGATCTCAATATCGTTGGCATACCGAGACTCCATCCGCTTCTGCTCAGCATAGGCTTCCTGAAGACATGTAAAATATCATGTAAAATATATACATCTATTGCAACCGTTCATATGAATCTGGAAAACATTTAAAATAATTTTTAAAATCCATAGTATAATTATCATAAGCTTCCTACAAAAATTAAAAATACTATTTTAAAATGCATTTTGTGAATTTTTCATACAAGTCTAAAACAATATATAAAACTGTTTTGAAAATAGATTATGAAATTTTCATAAGCTTTTTGGAAACATTAAACAAATAATTAAAAATATATATATCAGTAGTTTGTCTGGAAAATACTTATAATAATAATCTGGAAACTGTTTTTTAAAGTATCCTGTTAAATTCACTAAATCCATTTCAAAGATTGGAAAGTAATCTTAATACTGAAACACTGTCCAATACATAAAAAACAGTACAAGTTCTTTAGAAAGTAAAAGGCTCCAGCATAAGCTTCTTAAAGGGTGCATATTCCACCAAATCAATGTGGCTAAAACTCCTACCTGCAACGTATTAATAGGCATATACACCACTGATATAAATATCACCCTTAAAGTAAATCAGAAAAAAATGGGGGGTTAAGCTGCTCATTTCAGAGATAACGGGTAGCGTCTATGACTACCCTAGTTTGTGGTATTAACTGCTCTATCAAAAGTTAGGTGCACCTAGAACTTTTACCCAGCCGGATGTCATTTGGTTTAGTACTACCAAAACACATTTCAAGTAACGTATCATTTTTAAAAACACATTCAAAATTTTCAATAAGCTTTTAAAAACAATTAAAGAAATGATATATTGTGATTTTAAATATATTTAAATACTTTGAAAAACATTTAAGAACAATGACTTATTCACAGGCACGTGGAAACGGGGTAGAGGGGGCTTTAGCCCCCACCACAAATAATTCTGAAATAAAAAAATTAATTGACATTTACAAAAAAAATTTATGAAAATTTTACTTGTAGAATGCAGGAAATTCAATTTCAGGACATCTGTTTAAAAATGATCGAGGAGTTTTTACCCACAAACTGGTCTAGAATTCACATAAAAATGCTACGATGGAGTCAAACAAGTTTTTAAATATAGTTTCCTATACAATAACTGAAAAATTATAATTGCTAAATGACATTGATTAAATTGATATTTATGATTTGCAATTATAAATGAAACAAATTTAATTATTGATTATAGACTTGTTTGTTTTAAGTAACTGTTAGTATCTGATTGGATCCAACAATTTGGTGTTTATATATTCAATCTATAAATATGCACGTATGTAAAAAAAAATTCATCAATCACAAAAATGTTTTTTAAAAGTGTTTGTCATGATGATTTTTACCTGTAGAATGCGTAAAATTGCATTTTAGGATTTCTTGTTTTCAAAAATGTTTGTGAGAATTTGCTCCAGAACCCTCCCCTACAAACTTGCACCTCGATCTCATCATACACAAACACACCCAATATTCATCATGTCTGATTCAAATGCTACCTTTCAATGTGGGCATGCATATACACTGCATACAGTGCTGACAGCATGCAGTGTATGGAATACTAATGCTGTGCCATTTTGTGAAGAGATGATTACTAAACTATAGTGTGTTCATACTTCTAACCAGACACTAATATTTATATCTTTGTATCTAGATTTATTCTCATGTATACCCCAAAAATCCTTATAGTCAAATTAAAGGTTAGTTTTATTCCAGTGTTAACCCAGATGACCACAGAATATATTATCAGAGTGGTACTGAGCCGAATATAATAATGGGGGCAGGGACTGGGTATTTAACAACAACAAAAACCCAACCCCTCCCCCCCCCCCAAACAAAAAAACCCCATATAATATAGGGTCTCCTCCAGATAGACAGAAAAGGTGTTTTTTAAAACTAAAAGTGGCACTTTTCATATTGTTCGGAGATGGCATCAGCCCTACCTAGCCCTCAGGTATGGCCCTTGATTATAAGCATACATTTAAACATATATTTATCTTTTTGCTGTAGAGCTTTAGAATTATTTTTTTTACTAATTCTGTTAAAATTATGTAAACCTAAATGAATGAATGAATGAATGAATGAATAATGACATCCAAGCACAAAAATACACATAGGTTACTGTGTCAAACATCTCCTTCACCTGTAGGTAAGTTTAAGACTTTACCAACATAAAGATATACTTTCAAGTTTAAGCATTTAAGCAGATCTCTTTAATTTTCTTTTTAACACATTCTGTTAACATTCTGTAAACTTGTATATATTCAAAATGACCACCACACACCACAATCACCTACAGGTAAATTTTAAGGCTTTACCAACACAAAGATATACTTTAAGGTAGCAAAGGATGGGTATGCTATCACCTGTAAATATTCAGTGATTAGTACAAGCGTTATATTCATGAGTATTCATTTAGGTCAATGCGGGTACACTTCCACCATATTGAATTTAATAAGACCAGCACAGGTATACACTCACCTGTATCTATTTGATCTGACGAGCACAGGTATATTTTTACAGCAAAAATTCAATGATGAATTGTAACTGAAAACTGATCGGACGAGTTAATGTTTATTTTTGTTTAATGACACCACTAGAGCACATTGATTAATTAGTCATCGGCTATTGGATGTCAAAAATTTGGTAATTCTGACACGTAGTCATCAGAGGAAGCCCGCTACATTTTTCCTAATGCAGACAGGAAAGCACATACCACGGCCTTTGACCAGTTGTGGTGCACTTGTTGGAATGAAGACTGATCAGATGAGTTCTACCAATGTAATGATCAATTATAAAGTTTATAAATGACTTGTTATGGAAACTTTTTACTTTAACTGTTCCTACAATTTAGATAATGGAATTGATTTAACTATGATGGGGTTTGTGTTTGTGTTCATGTATTTGTAAAGAAAAAAAAAGAAGATATTTTTTGTTTGTTTAACGACACCACTAGAGCACATTGATTTATTAATCATCGGCTATTGGATGTCAAACATTTGGTCATTTTGACAAATAGTCTTGGAGAAGAAACCCGCTACATTTTTCCATTAGTAGCAAGGGATCTTTTATATGCACCATCGCACAGACAGGATAGCACATATCACATATTGTCTGGAATGAGAAATAGCCCAATGACGGGGATCGATCCCAGACCGACCGTGCATCAAGCTAGCACTTTACCACTGGGCTACATCACAGCCGAATATTTGTAAAGAAAACAGATACGGATGCAGTCCAAATTCAAATAGTTCTCGAGTTCATATAATTCTGACTGTACAATCAAAATTTGATCGGTTGTTGCAAACCGATTACAATCAACAATCAATGATGAAATTCCAACAAGTTTCCCACACTAATATCAACAAAAGGTGTTGTATTTCTCGGTCTGACCACCATTGGTGACCTACGTGTAACCAAGATCATTTTACATTGACACAGAACTAAAGACAATTTGTTCAATTTCACCTTGATGCCCGAGTCTCGCTGTGCCTCTGCCTCACCGATTCTCGCATCTCGTTTGACCTGTGCTGTTCGTGCCATACCTAAAGCTCTCAGATAGCCCTAACAGGAAGAGATAGACAAATGACACGGTTTAATTAAATATGATTGTGAGGTAACAGCATGCAAGGTGGGTTAGAATATGTAAAATCTTGGACACTCCTGGGCACAACTCAATGTCTAATGAATATACAGAGATTTTACTTTTTATGCAATACAGAATGTGTGTACTAACAGATAACATACATGTACTCCTGCAGATGAAAACAGTAAACAAATTGGACAAAAAAAAAAAAAAAAAAAAATGATTGGTCTCATTCTACAATGCAATGTAAAATACTTGCAATTCATTCCTTCAAAGCTCATAAAGAAAGAATAGAATGGTATTTTATTAGTGAATGAAAACGACCCCAGAAAATGCTGTCATCATAGTTTTAATTAGCAGCAAGTAATCTTTGACAGGAATTTTCATCAGGTTTTAATATGAAATGTTTGGAAGAGAGAACAACCACCGAGTTCTCTTGGGATGTTTCCACAACACAGAGCTAAATCCTGCTACTTATCAAATTACTGGAAGTCCAGTTTCGTACAACCAAACTGTGGTAAAAAATAGTAACCAAAATATTTTTCTTCGATCACAAAACAATTATCAAAACTAGGCCAAAAAAATAATAATAAAAAAAACAGGGGATGGTGGTTTTGAATTAAAAAAAAAAGAATTAAATATTAGTAAAAAAATAAAAGACGCTATTCATTGTCCTGCTGTCTGTACCCACATTGTTATATTTTGTATTGTATACATGTAGTTGTGAATGTCCCATGAATGTCCAAGAGAAGCGGTATCTAGTCAAAGCAGGGTCCAGCCTAAGCATATGAGACAGCAATGGTTAGCCATCTTTCACCTTGATTCCAGAATCTCTCTGAGCCTCAGCCTCACCAATCCGGGCATCTCGTTTCACCTCAGCTGTTCGTTTCATGCCTAAAGCCTTTAAATAACCCTGCAAACACGCTCAAACTATAAAAATCAATATTCACATACCAGCGAAAAGAAGGATGATTGTTTAATGGCATGTCGGCACATGGTTTAACCAGTGGTCATTACATGTCAAACAAATAAGGTATAATTCAGATCTAGAGTGTGAATTTTACAGTTTGCTTTCTTTAAAGACACTATAAGCATATTGATTAATTAATCATTGGCCACTGATGTCAAATATACTGATGGAAAGAAATAAAGGACCACTCAGATAGCGACAAGAAAAAATTACTGCATCAAAAATCAATTCATATTGTCAGAAATTGACTGGGAACATATAGGCAGCTCATTCAACACTACAGACATTCAATCCCACATTACAACTTGGTATGAAATACAGATATTACTACGCTAGTTGTGAATTAAACTTGGTCTACAATTTGATGCGTTCTCTTATTTCTTTCCATCAGTATATTTGGTCATTATTCTGTTATGTAATGTAGTCTTCAGAGGAAACTCGCTACATTTTTCAATTAGCAGCACGAGATTTTTTATAGGCACTTTCCCACAGATGGGACAGCACATACCAGTCTTTGATTATCAGTCGTGATGCACTGATGGGACAGCACATGCCAGTCTTTGATTATCAGTCATGATGCACTGATGGAGAAAGCAGCACAATCAGAGAGTGTAATGCTAGGATCGAAGCACCTCAGGCAAGCACTCTACCAACTAAGCTAGAGTCTTAAGAGACAAACCTACTGCTACTACAGTTAATTTGTTTTATTAGCAGGGGTATTTTAAAACACTTCCAAACAGGACAGCACATATCATAGCCTTTGACGTTAAAGTTAATGGAAAATAAACCAATGGGAACAATAATGAAATTAATCCATAGGTCATAAAATATTTCTAGAAACACAATAATAATAAATAAAATAAAGACACACACACAAATTTTTATTAATTCATTAGTTAAAGCTAATGATCAGCCATCATGTATTGATTAGTTCAAAACAGTCAGAAATTATATCATAAAATCTCTTGACAATTTATGAATATAATTAAATAAAAAATTAATTCCAGTTTATATTTTGTGGAGAACTAAATAAAATAAAAATATTTTTTATTTATGACAATTGTTTGGAATGTTGTAATAAATATTACTCATTGGGAATGTTTTAATAAACATTACTCATTGGAAATGTAGTAATAAACCTTAATAATCATTGGGAATGTTGTAATAAACTTGATTCATCAGGAATATTATAATAAACCTGATTCATTAGGAATATTATAATAAACCTGATTCATCGGGAATATTATAATAAACCTGATTCATCATGAATATTATAATAAACCTGATTCATCATGAATATTATAATAAACCTGATTCATCGGGGAATATTATAATAAACCTGATTCATCAGGAATATTATAATAAACCTGATTCATTGGGAATATTATAATAAATAAAGATTATTATACGAGCTTGTGTGTCGTATTGATTTTACGAAACAAGTGTCAGGATTTTCGAATTGCCTGAGTGGGAGCGAGTATACTAATTTCTTTATTATTCATATTATTATTGTTGTTTTCTTTATGAATAACAAGACCCAACTCAAAATGTTTCAGCCACAAGGAGACTATGAAATGACTTCATATTTCAAATGCACAGTCTGAGCTAGGACTGGAGAAGCAACGTCATGTTATGACGTCACTTCCCAAAATTATGTCATTACACTTGTTATTACACATGTGCTTCGTATGATTGTTATTAACTCGGTTATGTTGAACCATATGGATAATAAATCTGATTCATTGGAATGCTGTTAATCTAAAAAAGTATTTATTTTGAATGTTGTAATAAACAACATTTATTTTGGAATGTTGTAATAAACCTAATATATTTGGAATGTTGTAATAAACATTACTCATTGGGGAATGTTGTAATCGATCCCACACTGACCGCACATCGAGTGAACATTTTACCACTGGGCTACGTCCCACCCCGGAATGTAGTATCAAACCTGGTTCATTGTGAACGTTGATACAGATCTAGGGCCTAATTCACACAGCTCTCTTAGGCTCTGCTAGACAACAAAGCATCCTCTTTGCAAGTCTTTTAGCATTGCACTGCGAGATCGCAAAGTTGTGAGTCTAGTGAATTAGTCCCCCCGATTCATTGGAAATGTAGTAATAAACCTGGTTCATTGTGAACGTTGATACAGATCTGGGGCCTAATTCACAAAGGTCTCTTAGGCTCTGCTAGACAACAAAGCATCCTCTTTGCAAGTCTTTTAGCAATGCACTGCGAGATCGCAAAGTTGCGACATTCTAGTGAATTAGGCCCCCCGATTCATTGGAAATGTAGTAATAAACCTGGTTCGTTGTGAACATTGTTACAGATCTGATTCACTGTGCTACTCGCCAACCCCCACAGTTGCCCACAGCAATCGGCAATGCAGTGGAGTTTTTATTTCTCCACAGCACTTTTTTGCCGTGAACTATATTCAGGTTTTTTATTGTGGACATTTTCTTAATTGCAGGTATTGCTGACACAGTGATATTCAATGTCAGGGCTCAACCTGTGTATGACCAAATTAGCCAATTGCTAATTTATATTGTAAACTGATAGCGAGTGTGTTGTTTATTGTGATTGGTTAATTACATTCTTTTTCAGGGATCAAATGAAAATAACATCCGGAAAGCTAATGACGTTATTAGAAAGTGAAGTCATTAGCAATTGGAAGAGGTGAAGTTGATGATTTAAGGGTCTTCAGTTAGATTGTAGCAAGGTATTTTTTTCAAGAAATATGAAATATACAGTTAGTTCCACAGAAAAATGATTCAGTTTACAATGGACATAACCAATTTGAGTTTTTAGATTTTTAGATGCCCGCAAATGTTTCATTTTTTCACCTCAGGCTAATGCCTTTAGTCAAAAATTACATTTGCAGGATCAAATAGAAAATAACATTCGCAAATCTAAAAACTCCATATGGTTATCTCCTAATTCAAAGGGGGCGGGACGTAGCCCAGTGGTAAAACGTTCACTTGATGCACGGTCGGTCTAGGATTGATCCCCGTCGGTGGACCCATTGGGCTATTTCTCGTTCCAGCCAGTGCTCCAGAACTGGTGTAACAAAGGCCATGGTATGTACTATCCTGTCTGTGGGATGGTGCATATAAAAGATCCCTTGCTGCTAATAGCCCATGAAGTGGCGACAGCGGGTTTCCTCTCTCAATATCTGTGTGGTCCTTAACCGTAAATAAAATGTGTTGAGTGTGTCATTAAATAAAACATTTCCTTCCTTCCTAATTCAAAGTGGCTACAACATTTAGTTTTTGGTTAATAAAATATTCTTTAAATTAACCACATTTTAATATTTTTTAATAATTGACATACATGTACATATCTGAGAATTGGCTAAACCAAAATTGTTCCAGAGTGAGCCCTGAATGTGTACTAATCTCTTTTTTTCTTGAGATATTTTATTGATCAGAAAAAAGTCAAAAGGATTCCACAACAGGCAGCGCCTATATAAGTGCTCTCCTAAACAAGATGGACATCCGACAATAATCAATATTCATAATCATATATAACATGTAACAACATAATGTCCAATGGCATAAAGCATCTAACATACTTAATATTTATTAATATATAGCAATAAAAGGTAGAGAGTAGATAGAATAGAAATGGGATAGTTGAGACAAATTACGATAGTGATAATCCTATTGTTGGAGCTAAACCTTATATGGGGCAGTTATTTAGTTCAACTCAAATCTCTTACTTTCAGCTATATATGTATGTACTGCTTTAAAATCCGTCCTGGGTTGGGATTCCAGCTATCCTGAGGCGGAACATGGGACAGACATGCTCGAAACCTCTGTGGTATATGAGCATAATTGCAAGTCACACACACACACACACACACACTGCTTTAAAACATAGTTTTCTTCAACTGGTAGGTTTACTGACCTCCTCATCCCGGATGTCCTTCAGTGTGTAACTGACAACACAGATACCCATGTTAACCAGGTCAGACGATGCAACCTCAAAGACAGCTTTCGAAAACTTCTTCCGGTCTCTGTAGATTTCCTGCAAATTAAGCAAATCATTTGAAATTTAAAAAACCACAAAGAAATGCTGACAACAATTCAAGAGTGATTTATAAAACTTGTTACGTTCATACAATGTCAATTTGAGGAAAACAGCATTTTAGTTTTACGAAAAAATTTAACTTTGTGTATATACTACTGGCTTATAATTATCAACCATATGAACTATATTGTGCTACAGTTCATTTCCCAATTCATATTTCCAGCCGTTTAGCACACAGCACTCACCAGCAATAATAATAGAACACAGGAAATAGACAAATTGTGAGATATAAATTGCTGTAGGTCGGAAGCATCACTGTGCCATCGGCAAAGCTCCTCAATAATGGCAAAATGTTTACATCTGGTGTACACTGTACATGTACATTTAAAATATGACTATTGACAGCAAAATGATGTTTCAGTTGCTGTCGGTGGGCCATTTCACCAACAGCAATTGTGTTTTTAAATTACCGTAGGAAACAAATTCTTAAGTTCAAGCCCTGAAAACGTGATATGAAATGGTAGCAAGTTTAATATCTTATTTATTACCCGTAATCGATTGCAGTTTATATTACTGAACTCATTTGATTAATGTTCCGATAAGGTTACAGAGTATGGTTGTATGACCTCATCGTATGACATTGAAGTATTACGTCCCACTCGACATTCTAGTGGGACATATCACTTTGATATGAACCAAGATATATGCTAGACCATATGGGTAATAATTTCCATTTTTGCACCGCTGCATGCACATGTTTTTATTCATACCTCAACTGTCATGTTGCCCATAATGGCCCTCTGATGACCTTCCAGCGTTTCCTGGGCAACAGTACAAATCTCTCTTACTGACTTCCCAAGGAAGAGCTCACATGCTGACTGAAGCATTTCCTGGTTTGAACCTTGAACTTTTACCTAAATAATCAACAGCAGTAAAATCACGATTTATGAACAAAATAGTAAGAAAAAAAAGAAAAAACCCATCAAGAATAGTTTAATTTGGTATTAAAATTGGCAAATTTTAAGAGAAGTGGAAAATCAATTTTCAAAAGAAAGTGATTTTCAACATTTTGCAAAGAATCAGTCTAGCTAAATAGTTTATGTTAATGAACAAACAATAATCATTATGAGTTTTAAAAAACAATTGAGCAAATACAACATTTACACGTCTCCATTTTTATCAAACTGCATGTAATATATGTAAACATTTATAAAAGATTTAATACTAAAATAATATTATTTGACAATTACATGAAAAGATGTAAATAAATGAATGAATCAGTTAGTTTAGTAAATTTAATACCTATATATATTTATATATCAAATTCTTAAAGGTACATGAATCCTAGTGCAGAAATTAAACTATATCAAAAGTACACTTATCATGAAAATATTTTAAGTCAACATAAAATACATACAAACGGTATGTACCGTACAATGTGTAATTACAATGTAACCCTATTCATATCATACACCTTCTATAACTAATTATAATAAGACACATACCTTACACTTGTGTTACTACAATGTACAGATAACAAAATACACTACATGTACAGATAATGTACATACATGTATGTAATTACAGGTAAAATACATACGGTATCTTAAAGGAACAGACCCTAGTTTCAGCTTGTGAAAATGGACACTAATTTTAGTTGATCTACAAACCTGCAACACATTTGGATACAGTTATATCAGAGAGGAACTAAAAGCAATGATGTTTAAGAGGGAAAATACCATCTAAAAATATCTATAGCTTGTCCCGATAACCATTACTTCTCCGATAAACGTGCGTTTTTAGAATTATGGAAAATGTACTTTGAGGTATTAGAAAACTCTGGATGAGCAGAACAACTTCAGGTGTTCGAAAAGGAATATTCTAAATAAATGTAAATACTTAAATTATAAAAAATATCTGTAATTGAGATAAATATGTTGTAGTGTTTAAAAACTAGGGTCTGTCACTTTAAACACTGTGTAACTGCGATGGACATGGTACAGGTATAATATACATACATGTACCTTATAAATACTGTGTAACAACTATATACCAACCTAGGAAGTATAGTGGGTAAGTCATTGGCTATACAGCTGACCAGTAGGTACTGGGTTCATCTCCCAGCTCCCACCCAGAGCGAGTTTAACAAAACAATGGGTAGGAGTACACCGACTTCTCTCTCACTAACAACTAACTCTCTGTCTTAGCCAGTCCAGATAGCTGAGGTGTATGCCCAGGACAGCATGCTTGTACATAATTGGATAAAAGCATGAAAATAACTATAAATGAAAATGTATAGCTATCAAGTGCAGAGATTGTAATTAAGATGTGTGTACATACCTTGCATTATTAAGTTGTATACTTTTCAGATGTATATTGAGTCTGAGTCAAATTAAAAACTTCACAAACTAATTTTTTTAATAAAGTCGAAAACAGGTATTTTTCAGGAATAAATCTTATAATGGCAGTCTACACTCCATTTGAAGCCGATCAGTCGACGTGACCTGATCCATAGCATGTGCACAGCACCACTGAGACAAACGTGGTTTTGCAGAGGGTTTGGAGACAACGTGGTGAATGTCATGCTCAGTGTTGTGTCAGTGCAGTTGACAGATTCGAAAGAAAGAAATGTTTTATTTAACGATGCACTCAACACATTTTATTTATGGTTATACGGCGTCAGACATATGGTTACGGACCACACAGATTTTGAGAGGAAACCCGCTGTCGCCACTTCATGGGCTACTCTTTCCGATTAGCAGCAAGGGATCTTTTATTTGCACTTCCCACAGGCAGGATAGCACAAACCATGGCTTTTGTTGAACCAGTTATGGATCACTGGTTGGTGCAAGTGTTTTACACCTACCCATTGAGCCGTGTGGAGCACTCACTCAGGCTTTGGAGTCGGTATCTGGATTAAAAATCCCATGCCTCGACTGGGATCCGAACCCAGTACCTACCAGCCTGTTGACCGATTGCCTAACCACGATGCCGGTTGACAGATTCGAATGCAGAAGTATAATAGTTTGGGGTGCTTTCTGTGGAAATGGACGTTCTCGACTTCTTGTCATTCGTGGCAACCTCAATATACCAGGTGCTGGCCCAGGAACATGTGCCCTTCATGGCAGCTCATGGTCCAGGCCTGATCTTTCAGCATGACAATGCCTGACCTCACACAGCCATCTTGACAAGGGATTACCTGAGGAACGCGGGCATCAATGTCATGGATTGGCCTTCAAGGTCACCCGACCTGAATCCCATCGAGCATGTCTGGGATATGCTGGGAAGATGCCTGCTCACTCTCAGGAACCCTCTACAGACTTTGCAGAAACTTGGTGTCTCATTAGTGGAACAATGGCGTCATATCCCTAATGCAGTCTTTACAGGTATCAGGCAGTCAATGAGGAGGTGTTGACTTGCAGTTGTGGGTACACATGGAGAACATATGCGCTACTGAACCTGTGATTTCATCAGACGACCCTGCTTGTGAATTACAATTTTGACCGTTTGTGGTTTTGACGAATGCTGTGGGTGCATCGAACAGATTTTCGACTCATCATTTATTACTATTCTTTCTTTGGACATCATACAATAAAAAATACCTTATTTAACACATGCTAATTAGCCAAGATGAAACGGTTGTGAAGTTTTTAATTAACTCAATATATAATACATAGAATCCATCCTTGACCATCCTAGTCCTGCACAAATATTGTCTTGCTAATTTTAATTTACAACAGTACCTGGTACTGTGATACTACCTATATAGTTTAAATCATAAAAATCGTAAAAATGTACTAACCATACACTCTGCACTTAAGATTCTGAAAGCGAGAAGTTATTTGCCATACTGTTATCGTATATCATGTCTGACTGCATGCTCGTGATAAAAAAACTTACCTGGGCAATACCTGTGATTGCAATAGCCACACCTAACTTTGTGTACACCTGTGGACTTTCTATGACCAAGGTCATGGTATTGAGTGAAAGCCTGAAATAAACCACAATCACTAAGACCAACAATCAACAACAACAGGATAAAAACTGGTAAATCCATCATATGAGATGACACTATAAATCTCCTGTGTTTATACAGTGACATGTAAATTTAAAGAACAAACCACATGATGTATTTACCAACAATGTATTGACGTTACTTTGAATATGGTATGCCGAAAATCTGAAAATTGTGAAATTTGAATTGATAATTACGAGAACTTCACCATCATAAATTTTCAAGGCTGTACTTCCAATTGAAATTTAACTCTATAATCATTTAATTGTCATCTCATATGATGCAATTACCCCATCACCAGCAAGCAAATTAATTTGTTAAGCAAATGCCATGTACATACATGTATACATCTGTATACAACAACTTAAGTTCTTTGAACATCACTTCCAAGATTCACTTCCATAGATTTTCATGGATTTTTAGGATACCGCCAGAATGATACAAATTATGTAAATCCAGCTATTTTGAGATTCCATGGATCTCAAAATGTTAAGATTCACGGAAACACAGAATACAGCTAAATTGGCAGCATGATTTCCAATAGCATCATATGAACTTCAGCTAGCAGGTAAGTAATATGGACAATATTACATGTCTTTAAAACTATTATAGCTTATGTATATACTGTTACTGTATTATATCTTTAACCGATGATTAGTGGTAAAGGTTTGAACCCATTCAGTTGTTTTTCAGACAAAACCAGGCTACAGATTTTTTAAGCTATCTTAGCAATAAGATATAAAAACCACTGTATGCTCCGACATAATCAAGCATGGTGGAAGCAAGTAAACATTGGGGGGAGGGGGGTGACTGAGATCGAGGACACAAAGTTTCCCTGTAAAATTTAAAAAACTGAAATGCAATCAAATGCTGGTAAATGTAGCACTACTTAAGTGCATTTTTTTTTACAAGGATTTACTACCAATAATATTTTGCTATAGCCACCCCAGCCCCTCCTGCTTGGCTGTGCCTGATAATACTTTTAATAGCCTACAAATTTTACGATATAGTAGTGCTAAGGTAGCTTTGAGAATCTGGGCCCTGTTCTTCAATACTACTAGTGTGTCGAAGGCTGTGGTACAAGTGCAACATATTTATGTAGGCAAGGGCTGGACATAGCCCAGTGGTACACCCGTCACTTGATGTGCGATCGGTCTGGGTTCGATCCCCGTTTGTGGGCCCATTGGGTTATTTCTCGTTCCAGCCAGTGCACCACGACTGGTATATCAAAGGCTGTGGTATGTACTACCCGTCTGTGGGATGGTGCATATAAAAGATCCCTTGCTGCTAATCGAAAAGAGTAGCCCATGAAGTGGTGACAGCGGGTTTCCTCTCATATTATCTGTGTGGTCCTTAACCATATAACCGTAAATAAAATGTGTTGAGTGCGTCGTTAAATAAAACATTTTTTTTTTTTTTTTAGGTAGGCAAATGTCACTGAAAAGGATAGCATATGTAAAGGTAGTAACTTTCACCTCATTAAGTTACATTTATGGCACACAAAAAAACAAGGCTTTTGAGTAATAATCGTGACAAAAATACAGGTATTTGCAGTTTAAAGTTTGTTTTGTTTAACGACACCACTAAAGCACATTGATATTTTAAACAGGTATTTGAAATTTAAAAAAAAAAAAAAATTAAATGGTGAAATTGCTCAAATCACTGTTAACTCTACTACAACAAAGCAAAACTCATAAGTCATAAACATAAACATGTTTTTTGGCTAGCTCTGAAAGTCTTTTAAAGTTTTTCTTTAAATAATAATAAAATGACATATTTTTCCATTATTATTACATAAGTTATGATATCCATAATTACAATTCCAAGAAGAAAAGAAAATACTGTTTATCATGAACAGTAGACCACAAATTAGCAGCTACATGTCTAAGATATTAACCGTGACAGTTGCAAATGTTTATTTCAGGGAAGACACCCACTTCGATTATATAGACTGTTCCTATCAATGAACAGCAAGGGCCTCTTGTTGGAGTTTTTTTAATCCACTGAATGTGATCATGGTAACAGACGTGTTGTAACAGGTGAAGTAAGATGTTAGATGTGGTAAAATAACAAGTTAGTCACAGAAATTAGGTGAATAAAACTCTGCTGATAACTGGTAAAACAAAACAAGAAGCCTTATATTGGCACTTCTACAAAGAGAACGATACATAACAGCCTTTCATACACCAGTCATTGTTAGAACGGGATATAACCAAATGGGTGCACCAAGGACGGGACAGGGGTTCCTGAGGCATTAAACCACGAGCAAGCAATATAACCACTGAGCTACACATATATTTTACTTTATGTTCAGAAGGCAATTTGTCAATACATGACTTGCCAATGTGTAATTAAAGAATTAATATTATACATACAACTATTTCTGATTCAGGTCTACTAAATTAATATATGTATTTCCATGGCGTTATTATTAAAATAACACACTGTATACAGTAATGCTTGGAAGTGATAATCTGATAACTCATGTTGTTGCAGATATTTGTATCATGTACATATATTCACAGTGCACAATATTCTAACATGCAAGTACTGGTACATATTTCAGCCCACCCTAAACATGCTTTAAAAAAAATAACTAAATGTTAGGAGACATCAGAACTGGATTTAAACTAAAATTATTTATACTTTTTATACTTAATATGTAGGTAAGCAAGTGACCAACATGACAAAATTATAAAACAGGTGAAAATGTATGTAAAATGTGTTAATGTTATGTGTGCTTATAGTAGTTCCCTGTAGTTTCCCCAATTATGGGGATGCCAGGCACCAAAAGGGTATGCACACTCTGTGCAGACTGAGACATGTCTGTGTCCTCCTCCATTTAATGTTTTTAATTTTCTAAAATGTGTTTAGGCTGTAGATGTGCATGGGTATTTTGTATACTTACATATACAGATGTACAAAGTCAGTTGTCAGATAATGCATACTACCTCACAGGCTATTATTTTCCTCAAGGAGTCTCTTCACCAGCAAGAATAGGAAAGTACCCAGTATATCAATGCATTGAGCACTTAACAATATTATATCAATAATTTATCAGTGGTTGGAACAGGATAAAATAATAGACTAATAACACTGATTGATCAGAAATCTTTCAACTCTTGGCAAAACAAAATGTCCTGCTTCCTCAAAAAGTTCATAAGAAAACGTTTGCAGTGGTATAAATAGTGAGCCATCACCTGTCTTGACTAGAACTATGTGTGAGGGAACAAAAACACTCTGAATCTGAAAATGAGCAAAGGAGAAAGAAGGAAGCTTCGGTCACATGACCAGAACAGGACATAGAGATCTAAGTGCAAAATTTTAAGCCATCCCATTGGCTGTTCGGACCAGTGTACTAATTCAGGGGGTAAATGCCATTTGTTTGAGGTCAGGCTAAGTTAAAAAGAAATCAATTTTCCAGTTCTGATCACACTTCATAACAAAACCCAATGAACAGACCAACAAACATCTAAAGTGGATCTGAACATGTATGTTCCAGCACTGCATTCACTTCGCATAACTTACTTGCGAAATTCCTGTCACGGAAAGAGCTACCCCATGCAGGGTATAAACGTGTGGACTTGATATCGTAAGTGTCATAGTGTTCAAGCTCAATCTTTATCACACAAAAATAAACAAACATACACATCTTTAAATCTCGGCCAAAGCAAACTTTAAATTAATCAGGTTAGTATATTTTGCATTTTGCTTTGATTAACTTTGAATTAAATACACAACTGGTCATAAATGTGCTTTTAATGTGTTGATCAATACATTTACTAGTACTGTGTAAAACATTAATATTATGTGCTTATTACAAAAATTGCTTGGGGTACTTGCGTCACAGGATTGAACCACCTCAGTGGATCCATTCAACTGACTGGGGGGTTTTCTCATTCCAACCAGTGTACCACAACTGGTCAAAGGCCGTGATATATGCTTTGTCTGAAGGAAAGTGCATATAAAAGATCCCTTGCTGCATTAGGAAAAATGTAGGTTTCCTCTGAAGTACCAAATGTTTGATATTCAATAGTCGTTAAACAAAACTCTTTTTTTTATTCTTTGTTTTTATTCTTCAGTAGGCTGTACCACGACTATATATAGTCCAGCTACATACAGTTAATAATTAAAATAGAAGTGGATGTCCTGGGTACAGAAGCAAAACTGGTATAGGGCCATATGAGCAACCAGCACCCTCAATAGTTTAAGAAGTAGCAGGCTACAACAGTGATGATAGCAGGGGGCAAAGCTGGGGGTCTGGGGGCCCTCCCCTAGAAACATTTGAAAAATCGAACCTCTGAGATGCATTCTCATGGCCTCTGTTAGCGCAAATCAGTCACTATGAAAAGTAGGCGGCGGGTACTTTTGAGGGCTCTGAGCAACCTAGGGAGACACCACAGCATCGTAAAGGTCTAAAATTAACCAGCTACTCTCGATTCACTAATATCAAAACCTATATTAGCTCGGCCATTTACCTTTCGACCGACCGTTCAAAATTGCGCCAAATTCCCTCAATCAAAATTGCGCACCCTTTTCTCTTTGGCATTTAACTGCTCCATTCAAATTCCATAGCACCACCACCACCCCCACCTGCCTGCTACCGATTTGATCGGGCTGCTGGTGCTCCCTTGCACTTGTCAGTGCAGGCAGTCCCTCCTCTTCCCTCCCCCCACCTTTCCTGTCATGGACGGAGGAGCCGGCCAAGGCCGGCTCTTGTGCCCACAACAGGCGTGCGCTACAACAGCCTGTTCTAAATGTGCATGTAAAACCCTATGACATGACATGACAAAACTATGGTATGTATGTTCTGGTTCTTGTAGTCAAACTAAATAGTTATTACTTTTATAGGTTCTATTTCTACTTCCCAAAGCCCAATACAGTAAATGTTTTGTACAGGTAAGTTCTGGGCTTTGAAACATTGAGGTTTAAAACTGTTTAACCCTTAGAATTTTATATATTCTGGGTTTGAAACATCAGTTTAAAAAGGATTCATCCTTGATGCTAATTTAAATGTTTTATGTCCTGGTCTTGAAACATCAAGAGTTTAAAACATTTTAGTTCTTTAAGCCAAAACTATAATTAAAAGTTTTATGTGGTGCTGAAGCTAATGACATTGAAACCGAAAGGCCTGTACAGTTCTGATAGTCTCCACTGCAAAGCTGCACTAAAAAGCAATAAACAAACATCTAACATGGCAACCCCTGCAATTGCCCATGGCAATCAGCAATGCTGTGGAGTTTTTAGTTCTCCACGGCACTTTTTTTTGCTGTGGATGTTTGTTAGAAAAAAAAATTCACTGCTTGTTTTTTTTTGCTGTGGACGTTTTCTTAATTGCAGGGGTTACATGGGACTCAGTACCACCATGACATCAAGAGACATCACTTTGTACGACTTACTTGTGCGATTCCCGTAACCAAAATAGAAACTCCATGCTTCGTGTAAACCTGTGGACTCTCTATTGTAAGGGTCATTGTATTCAGGGTCATTCTTTACGGTGCAGCAAATAACAAATATATAAGAGTTTCAAATTATTTAATTTATTGTTTGGGTAGTGGGTATTAAAAACAAAACAGTTTAGTTTCTACTCTTCCTGTGACACACACCCTCCCATCAGTCATTTTGGAGAAGATTTTATTGTGCCAGTTTAGAATAACAAAAACACTGTTGTTCAACATAGATCTATGCTAGTGAAAACCCCACAGATAAATGTGAATATCACATTTAATATAAATTAACATATCACCTGTAAGAAAGTGCCGTATTTATAGCTAAACAATATCCACTTTCTATGTGCGTGTTTTGCACCAACTAAGATATTTAATTTAATACAGTATTACAAAAATACAAAGAATAGAAAGTATTGTTTGTTTAACAAAGATGTTTAACAAAGATCAATTAGGCAAAAGTGACACTTATCTAAAAAAAAAATAGATAAATGTAGAAAACACATAAATCATATACAGGTAGGCTACACTCAAATAGCATTAGCAGCATAGGATCGTGTAAATATGTAATTTCCCAACCAGGACAATAAATACCACAACCTTTGATATACCCTGTACCTGCTGTGAAGTGATCGTTGGAATTTGAAATATGAAATAGGTCCAATAATGGAGTTCGATTCCAAAGCAACTTAAGCATTTAAATATAGAGAGTGACACTGCATTATTAAATTGTCGGTTTAGATACTCGGTCTTTAGCAAGTTGGTTTACAAGATATCCTCTGGGAGAAAGACATTAATAAAGGCATTGGCTGTTGGTCAATCCTCAACGTTAACACAAACGTCAATAAATATTGTTTAAAAAGAAAAAAAACAAGATATCCTCAGTGGTGAAAATTTCAATCTTGGGACTGTGCAAGCCTCGATCATCCCAGATTGAAATTTCCACCACCTGATGGAAGTCTTATATTATAAAGACAAGCGAGAGCTAGAGATATAAAACAATTCTCAAACAAGTTCCATACATTCTTTATGGCACAAAACCAAGTGTGATAATTTATTTATTATCCACAAACTGTAATTTATAACAAATATTAAATATGATTCTATTTGCTACACAATCAACGTTAATATTCAGCAATGTCAGCTACAAAACTTTAAAAAAAATAGATCATGTTTATATTATCAAATTAAAACAACATAAATCCTGCTAACATAAGTTTTATGATTCATTCTACAGTCCGTCTAATCCTCCTACAAATATGTTTTTTAAAAATAATTTCTGTTTTGTTTGACATAAGAAGAAAAGTAAAAGTGTTTTGGAAATAACAAAAAAATAATACTATTTTTGTGTGCAATTTAGAAAACAATCAGCTCAGAAATAAAGCATTTGTAGTAAATTCCACAGCATGAAAAAAGGCGTTCCCTGTGGGACAAACTACAGTATATGTGTTTACAACTTGCTGTCAGAAGTGTGCCAAAACAAGACTGTTATGACACATAGCATAAAGAGTGCATTAAAGCAATACTGTTCTGAGTGTTCATTGAAAACCATGTTGGTAATAAGTTATACACAAACATGTGAAGTGCTACAGGTACATACAGCAAACTATAGGTAACACAGCTTAACAAAGTCTTTATTAGATTCTCAATAGAATTTAATTACCGGTATATACCTTTATGCAATAGGATTAAGAAATCTGTATTATTTTCTGGAATACTTACTAGTGTTTAAATTTTAAATTTGGCCCTCAATACATTTACATAATGCTTTGTATAGATTCGGGTAGCATAAACTTATATTGCTATTTTAAGGTCATTCTTATCTCCACCCCTACCCAAAGTTTTCCGACTTGTCAGACTCAGAGAAAAGTTGGAAATAAGGCTCCAAAAAAGGCTAGTTAATTTGAGTTAAAGAATACCGTATTGTTCCTATTTGTAGCACCCCCTCTAATATAAGCGCCCCCTATGATCACGAGAAATGTATCATGAAACGGTACCCGTAAAATAGTAAAACTGGCTTACCTGACTGCCGACTTGCAATGATTATAATCGGTAAACAAATAAAATCCAAACAGGTGAAGCACTACGACACTAGTATGGGCGAACAGTATGTCACACATGTCGTTTATCAAATGTATGTCGCTGTTATCTCCACGCAGAATGAACGCTGTTCAAAACCGGAAGTACAAACATACCGGTAGGTATTTACACCGACACACCATTTAAAAAACGGGTAAATGATAACTTTAACTAAACTGCAAACTGCAGTCAAATGTCAACAATTTAACTTTAACTAAACTTAAACTGGAGTCAAATGACAATAATTTTTGTACAGTGACAATCGAAACGTGTCAGAGCTATCGTAGTCTGTGCTGTCTGACTGATGATCCTCGTCGTCTGTGGAATCGTCGTCAGATAGAACAGCTGGCGCGTTCATAGCTTCCAGTAACTGTTTGTCCATTTCCACATCTTCAGGGGAAAACCCGTCAAATTGGTCATCACCATCGTCATCATCGTTAATGCAGTTAAAAGGGTAGTCTTCACTGCCGTCTAAGGCACTAGTGATGCCGCACTTCTTGAAAGACTTTCTGATGATGTCAGGGGTGATTGCCGCCCATGCTTCTTTCACCCATCGTAGCAATAACGGTTTAGGTGGAGCTTTACGATTACCGAATTGAGTGTTTTCAACAGGCCCGTTGAATAACCACTCGTATAGTTCTGAAAGCCGAGCCTTGAAAGGGCGGTTCCAGGACACATCGGCAGGCTGTAGTTTCGAAGTGCAACCTCCTGGTATTACTGTCATGTTGGTGTTTTCACACTCGATTTTACAGATTGAGTGAGGTGCCCACGAAAGGCATCCCACACCAGTAGACGACCATACAACTTGCTCAACCAAAATTTTATACTAGTCTCGTCTGCCCATGACTTTCTTTCCAGCCCCGCACATGTATACAATGATTCCACTAGGGACATCGTTCTTGGGCAGTGGCCTAAGCCCTGGTAGGTGAACTAGTGGTGAAAGCTTTGTGCCGTCAGCATACGCACCTAATGTCACTGTAATGCGCTGCTTCTTGTGGCCCGTCGACGACATAGCAACTTCATGAACACCTTTTACATTGAGTGTCGATTTTCCGGGCATTTCTAGCCAAACAGGGGTTTCGTCCATATTAATAATATCTCTGTCATCATATCTGCGAAGCTTCCTTAACTTGATAACGAAACGTAGAAATTTGTCCACTTTATCGTCAGTTAAAGACATGTGGGTTGTGCGCCGAAAAGTAAAACTGTGACGTTTCTTAAATTTTGAAAACCAACCCTGTGAAGCTTTGAATGACTGGTTGCCATTAATCTTATGAAGTCGCAAGGCTTCATATTTGAGTGCCTTACCCGTAACGCGCACACCCGCCGACCAACGCTCATTAAACCAAGACAGCAAAGTGTTTTCAATATCAGTGTACTTAACTGGTCTTCCGGCACCTGCCTTTCTTTTTTCTGTTTTTTTTGTCGATTTAAGGTGTTCTTTCGATTTACACCAATTTTGGACCCGTTTGCAGTGGACACCAAACAATTTTGCAGCATGATGCTTGCCTTTTTCTTCAGCAACGGAAATGACTTTCAGTTTAAACGCAGCGGTATAAGACCTGCGCGACATTGAACTACTAGTGCTCGCCATGTTTGCAAAGAGCAGACAGAGTGTGTACCGAAATCCTAGGGCATAGGCCGCTGAGCCGGGGGGATGGGGCTGGGGGTCCATGGCCTCCCAACTTTTTGGAGACGACTATTATTTATTTTTTTTGCTAAATAAAAATATATTCAGACTGGGTGACAAAATGAAGTGGGCGAGTATGAGGGGTCTCAATCACACACCCCTCCCCCACCCCACTTTCAAATACACTCCACAGGCCCTATATGCCTACGTGCACAGTACCATGTATTTCGATAAATCAGCTGACGATGTACGGTATGCTACGTCATTTCAACAAGAAAACGTCACTGGTGGAGTGACTCGGCGGCAAAGCTTTTGATGTCTCAGCGAGCCAGACGCATTGACAGTTTGATACAAGGATTTTTCACACATATTACGAAACGTGTTCTAGTACTCTAATTAGCGCGCCCCCTTTGTGTTTTGCATCGCCGGGCGCGCTACAAATAGGAACAATACGGTATTTATTGTCGTTCAGAAACAATAGTGGTCTGGGGATTGGCCAACATTTTACAATACAAATATTTCACAAGTAATAAAAATAAAACATAATGATTACAACTTCTTCCAAATTTACTAGTTAATTTGACATGTGCATTAAAATGGATTTTTTTAATTAATAAAATAGGGTTTTAAAAATAAGTTAAGAGTAGGACTTAAAATAAAGTTTCATCCATCATCTATTTTTAAAAGTAATACCATCTGTAATTATGAATGTTAGTTAATGGCTATAAGTACACCCACCCACCCACAACTATAAGTACACCCACCCACCACAACTATAAGTGCATCCACCCACAACTATAAGTACACCCACCCACCACAACTATAAGTGCATCCACCCACCCACAACTATAAGTACATCGACCACAACTATAAGTACATCCACCCACCCACAACTATAAGTACACCCACAACTATAAGTACATTCACCCACCATAACTATAAGTACATCCATCCACCATAACTATAAGTACATCCATCCACCCACAACTATAAGTACACCCACCCACCACAACTATAAGTACACCCACCCACCCACAACTATAAGTACACCCACCCACCACAACTATAAGTGCATCCACCCACAACTATAAGTACACCCACCCACCACAACTATAAGTGCATCCACCCACCCACAACTATAAGTACATCGACCACAACTATAAGTACATCCACCCACCCACAACTATAAGTACATCCACCCACCCACAACTATAAGTACATCCACCCACCCACAACTATAAGTACACCCACAACTATAAGTACATTCACCCACCATAACTATAAGTACATCCATCCACCATAACTATAAGTACATCCATCCACCCACAACTATAAGTACACCCACCCACCACAACTATAAGTATACCCACCCACCACAACTATAAGTATACCCACCCACAACTATAAGCACACCCACCCACAACTATAAGTACACCCACAACTATAAGTACACCCACCCACAACTATAAGTACACCCACCCACAACTATAAGTACACCCACCCACAACTATAAGTACACCCACCAACCCACAACTATAAGTACATCCACCCACCATAACTATAAGTACACCCACCCACCACAACTATAAGTACACCCACCCACAACTATAAGTACACCCACCCACAACTATAAGTACACCCACCCACAACTATAAGTACACCCACCCACCCACAACTATAAGTACACCCAACCACCCACAACTATAAGTACACCCACCCACCTATAAGTACACCCACCCACCTATAAGTACACCCACCCACAACTATAAGTACATTCACCCACCATAACTATAGTACATCCATCCACCCACAACTATAAGTACACCCACCCACAACTATAAGTACACCCACCCACAACTATAAGCACACCCACCTACCACACCTATAAGTACACCCACCCACCCACCCATAACTATAAGTACATCCACCCATCCACAACTATAAGCACACCCACAACTATAAGTACACCCACCCACCCAAACTAAAACAGAGTTGGCTTTCAACAAATCTGGGCAGGATTGGGTTGAGAAATATACTGATGGAAAGAAATAAGGGAACACATCAAATTGTAGACCAAATTTAATTCACTACTAGCTTAGTAATGTCTGTATTTCATACCAAGTTGTAATGAGGGATTGAATGTCAGTAGTGTTGAATGAGCTGCCTATATGTTCCAGTCAACTTCGGACAATATGAATTGATTTTTGATGCAGTCATTATTTCTTGTTGCTATCTGTGTGATCCTTTATTTCTTTCCATCAGTATATTAACCCTCAACAACAACTTGTCCTGTCTCTCCATATTCATTTGTCCTATCTGAAATATGCATGTCCCACCCAAATGTTTTTGTTGAAAGATTTTAGCACTATAATAGGGAAATTCTGCAATTTTGAAAACAACTGGCGAACTGTATTTTAATTTGGCGGAAAAAATTATATTTTGTTGGTAAATTACTAGGTTTTTTAGGTTATTGAAGTAAATTTGGTAAAATTTTCTGGTCGCCCAGAGCTCGTCCTACTACAACAACTAAAACATCTCAATTAATAATAGCAAAACTGTCAAACATACCACAAAAGTAATTTTGTCCAAAGGTATGGTCAGATGAGGCCCCATGCTCCCACTACCCCCAAAATCACACTTCCCCCCCCCCCCCCACACCACCTTTAATATTAGCTTGTCACCTCATACTATAACACATTTAAAAGACAGTGCTGTTGCTACCCCAAATGTAGGGCTGCCCCCCCCCCACCCCCACCCATCCAATATAAAATCCCAGCTACACCGATTGTTTTGTCAATATATTGTTATTTTCAGTTGACAGGGCTTGTAGGACAAGTTGTTTGAAGAATGTATCTGTTCTACACCCAACACCGCTTGTTCTGGACAAATGAACATGCCTTAGCATAGACTCCTGTGGTATATTATGATGATATGACACCATTGCTATCATTACCTTTGTAATCTCTGGATGCCAGGCCAGACGAAACAACGGCCTCCTGGTATAAACACAGACTGACCATGGCAGCATCCTGTGAAAATAAAATAACATACATGTATATATACATGTATATGTAACTACCCAATACTTAAAAATACATATAGAAACATGGGATTCTCAATGAACAATTGGTACACATATGATCTGTCTCAAGTCTCAATCCAGCCGATTTTTTTTCCTGTATTTTTGTTTTGTTTTTCCGACGCCATATAACCATAAGTAAAATGTGTTGAGTGCGTCATTAAATAAAAAAATTCCTTTCCATCCAGACGTCCACTGTAATTTGTAAATTAAGCCCATAGCCAAATTAGCCAACTGCTAATTTTAAACAATGTACTACAACATTGACTTTTAGCTAATATTTTTCAGGGCTTTTAGATCTCACTAATTTGGGCACAATGGTGACGTTTGTCTTTTTTCAGTGATGGAAGGTTGTTTTAATTCAGTATTGTCAGTATTGTCATTAACAGCTGCTGTAGAGTTGTGAATATCCAGAAATGCATTTCAAGTTGTTTTAATGTAATTAAACGTAACATTTCTATGGTTTGGAAGAGTAATATTTTGAGGTCAGCTGGTTTGTACTTAATTTGTGGGTGATTACTTTGGCCACAATCTTTATCGCCTTGACTTTAAAGCTCGGATTTTTTTTTTTAATCAGCCATTTTTAAAATATGTTTTAACTATTTAAGACAATAATAATTAATTATCGGTCACTTTTCTTCATGAAAATTGGCCGAGACAAAAATAAAATTCTAGTCACACATGAGCCCCATCAATGGTCCATTCCCAATTATCTTCTTTTTTATATACAGGGAAGGGTTAAAGTTTGTTTTGTTTAACAACACCACTACAGCACATTGATGTATTAATCACTGGCTATTGGATGTCAAACATCTGGTAATTTGGACATACATGTATAGTCTTAGAGGAAACCTGCCACATTTTTCTTTAGGTCAGGTCACAGGGCTCAACATGCATATTCAGAGCAAGCTGTTGTAGCGAACACCTGTCAATGGTGCAGGTGTCCACTTACGCTGGCTCATCTGTCCAGGACAGGATTTTTCTATTAGTAGCCAGGGGTCTTTTATATGCCAGGATTTTTCTATTAGTAGCCAGGGGTCTTTTATATGCCAGGATTTTTTTGCCATGGATCCATGTCTGATGATACATATATTTGGAAAATTAACTTGAGTAAAGATACTTGGGATATTTTCTCGGGCTACTGAATGATGCACTGTTGAATTCATTTATTGGAACAGACATAATTAAACATATATTTGGGGAATTTTTAGCATAGAATTAGAAATGGGAAATTTTCAGTGCCACTTTCTTTCTTATGTTCAGACCCAAAGAACGCCTGGATAAATCCACAGCCTTTGATATAACAGTCGTGGTGCACTGGCTGGAATGAGAAATAGCCCAACGGGGTCACCGGCGGGGATCAATCCTAACTGACCGTGCAGCGCTTTGCCACTGGGCCACGTCCTGCCACCCACAGGGAAGAACAAAATAGGGAAAAACAAGTTATAGATGAATGTATTACAAACATTGAATATTTTTTAATTTTAATTAGTGATGCACAGGACATTATATTGCATATTTTGAGTGGCAACAATTCCTGTCAATTCTGAGCCTAGCTTGCAAGGAATATTGTTTATCAAAATGCCAAACGTTTGTTTAAGTGTCCACTGGCATTAACCCCTCCCTATTAATAGTGTATGGTGAACAGCCCCCAACTAATTTGTCCATATGCATGAGATGGGGGGGGGGGGGGGGGGGGGCAGAGAGGAAAAGCTCAGAAGGGTTTTGAACGAACACCCCACCACCTCAGTGATGGAGCCAACCTTCATATTCAGGTAAAAATAGTGGAGATATTAAGACAAAATGTATTTGCATCATTCTACTTGCAGTATTAGTTGTCATGTCATCCATGGATGTAAAAATGTGTAGTGATTCATTAGGAATCCTACATGTATATGTTTGGTATTGTAGTACTAGTAGTGCAAACCTGTCTTGGATATATTCGCCAAGAATTTCAGAATATGCCAAAGTCAAACGTGCTTGTACCTTCAATGGATGTTAGGGTGTGTCAAATATGGTTGATTGATTTGTTTTGCAAATATGAATTCATGAATAAAAGTTGTTATTGAGATTCTGGCATTTTCATTTAATTCAGGCAAAAATCAATCTGCCCCCCCCCCCCCCCCCCCCCCCCCCCCCACAAAAACATATTGGAGCCTATGTGCCTATATATTTGTTCTGCCAGATGTCTGTCTTTTCTTCACAACCAACATACTGACCACATCATAATATTCACATATGTAATATTGATCATATTGATGACTTTGAAAACATATTACCGGCCTCGGTGGCGTCGTAGCAGGCCATCGGTCTACAGGCTGGTAGGTACTGGGTTCGGATCCCAGTCGAGGCATGGGATTTTTAATACAGATACCAACTCCAAACCCTGAGTGAGTGCTCTGCAAGACTCAATGGGTAGGTGTAAACCACTTGCACCAACCAGTGATCCATAACTGGTTCAACAAAGGCCATGTTTTTTTTTGCTATCCTGCCTGTGGGAAGCACAAATAAAAGATCCCTTGCTGCTAATCGGAAAGAGTAGCCCATGTAGTGGCGACAGCGGGTTTCCTCTCAAAATCTGTGTGGTCCTTAACCATATGTCTGATGCCATATAACCATAAAATAAAATGTGTTGAGTGCATCGTTAAATAAAACATTTTTCTTTCTTTCTTTGAAAACATATTGTGCAATACACTACAAATACAACAGTTAGGTTTGCACAACAATTTATCATGGATTTCGCAATACCAATCCACATAAAATACCGACATATTAACAATGTCATGTGCAGGCTGTTAACCCGGTGTACAAACAAGATAAAAGAAGATGAATAAAAAAAATAAAAAAATAAAAAGGAATCTGAATATTTACACAACAAAAGTAAGACCTTGAACTGGTATGTTTATCCCTTTAAAATATTGTAACTCAACAGTTTACATGGAAACGCCTTATAATTTAAGAAAAACATGGGACTATTCTCGTTACCAGAGTTTTTAATTACATTATAATTATTACATATTAAACTGATGCTGCCTGGATGTATAATAAATGTCACAAATAATGTATGCAAGCGGACATTTTTGTCATCTGCATATCATAATTGATCCGGAACAGACTCGAAAGAATTCAAGGCCAAAGCATTTCGCAACCACGGTACCAGCATTTTTGTTTTGCTCAAAATCGATCTATAGACTATACCTTTTCAAAGTGTTAATGCATAAGACATTTACAAACCTGATACAACCATTACTTCATTCGGACCACAAGTTTCGAAGCCCATCTTGGCTTCCTAGCGAAATATCAAACCACCCGAATGACCAAGTAAATATTGTGCTTATGTCCGTCCTTGTTGGCTAGCTTCCTTGCCCAGCGATTGGATGAAAAACAAGGAGTCGGGGAAATAACACAACGCATTATCTCCCTTTATTTGACCCAGATGCTTTCTTAGGAATGTCATTTAGGCTATAGTAAATTACCACGGTGTTTCTTTTGTCGATAAAAACCATACTGTGATAAAAAAAAAGAAGTAACAATTATGGATTAAGTAATAAAGCTTACCAATATGAGTTTGGCGGGGAGGGGTTTAAATAAAAAGTAACAAAAAAATTTAACTCGAAAAACAGCTAATTATAAAATACACGAAGGCCTACAATCGTAACAATGTTACATGTACAAACACATTTAATATGTGCATAAATGCACATGCAAACTGTGTGGAGAATATAAAGCTTTTGTAGGCTATTTTGTTATTATTATTTTATCTTGTACCTTATATACTACTCAAAAGAATTTAAGGGTCAAAAATTTATAACCAAATAAGTTTCAGAGTGTATTAGATTGATGATGTAAACTACACCAATTTTTTTTTTTATTGTTCCATATTTACAAAAAACCCACAAATAAACGTCACTGTATACAAGAAAGTCACATGACATGCTGTCAAAGTTGAAGGTTGTCAAACATGGATTTTACACATTAGAACATTCGTTTAATAGTGTGTGAATCCACCCCTGGCGCGAATACACTCGACACATCGTTGCCTCATGCTGTTGATCAGATGTCTGAAGAACTCTTGGGAAATGGCCTGCCACTCTGCCATAAGAAGTTGACCCAGATCATGAAGGTTGGCCGGAGGGGCATGGTTATCCCGAACTCTCCTGCCTAATTCGTCCCAGGCGTCCTCTATTGGGGCCAAGTCAGGCGAATATGCTGGCCAATCCATCCTGGCGATACCTTGTTGTCTGAGAAAGTCCGTTACCATCCTGGCGCGGTGGGGTCTGGCATTGTCATCTTGCAGAACTGCCCCGCCGCCAATCTGCTGAAGGCCTGGGAGAACCAACGGCCGGATAATCTCATTCAGATAGCGGATTCCATTCAGGTTGCCATCCACCACATAGAGGGGGGTCCTGTGGTGAATAGAGATGCCGCCCCACACCATGACGCTGCCACCACCGAACCGGTGACGTTGTCTAACGTTAACGTCAGCGAAGCGCTCCCCAGGACGTCTGTAGACATGAACCCGACCGTCGTTGAACTGGAGACTAAACCTGGACTCATCAGTGAACATCACTCGACCCCACTGAACACGTTGCCACCGCAGATGAAGCGTGCACCAGTGACGTCTGGCCGTTCTGTGACGTGGTAGGAGTGGTGGTCGAACAGCCTGGCGACGGCAGCGTAGATTATTAGCTCTCAGACGATTGCGTATGGTCTGATCAGACACTCGAGTTCCAGTCCTAGTCCGCAGATTGTCACGTAATCGGCGTGCAGTGGTTGTGCGTTGACGTAGAGCCATATTGGTGATGTAGCGGTCCTCTCTATTTGTAGTGCTTCGGGGTCTTCCCGAACGTGGACGATTTCGAACAGAATTCGTTGCTTGGTACCGTTGCCACAGTCGGCCAACGACACTCTGACTAACACCAAGTCTCAGAGCAACATTTCTTTGCGTATTTCTATCCTGAAGCCAAGCAATAGCCCTTCCTCAATCTTCGATAGTCAGTTGAAGTCGTACCATTGTCGAATTTGGAGTGTGCACCGTACACGAACGCAAGCTCCAATTATACGGAAATTCAGCATTGGGAACCTGGAATACACGTGCAAAGCGTGCAAATGAAGCGCTTTGTGAAAAAGCAAGTTATGGGCACTTAGCAGACCTTTCGCTTTCGCCCTAATTTACGTGCAAATGTAAGCATGTTTTCGCCATTAGAACTAGTCGACAGTGTCAATGACTGGATTTTAATTCATTTATGGGTTGCTTAGACCCACTTTCGTCAAAATGGAACAATACCATGCGTGACATTATGGTCTAGCTAATATAATTGACATTCAGAAAATAATGTCGAAAATATCGTCTGACCCTTAAATTCTTTTGAGTAGTATATATTACACGTGTATTATATCCATACTAAAGACTTTAAATTTATGTAACGGATCAAGCGAGTATGGTTTATTTTCTATTTCTTTCTTTTTTCTTCTTCATATCGGTACATGCATTTGTCAGGGCAGAACCTAAAGCGGTCAAGGGGTAAAAATACGTAAAAATTTCCGTTTAAATCATTATAAATGCTCATTTTTGTTTTCTAGCTAGTTCAGTATGGTTTATTTTCTTTTTCTTATATATATATATTTTTTTATCATATCGGTACATGCAGTTGTCATGGCAGAACCTAGAGCGGCCAAGGGGTCAAAATACATAAAAGTGCCTGTTTAAATAATTATAAGTGCTCTTTTTTGTTTTCTAGCTAGTTCAGTCTCCATATTTATATGCCCTGATTCTAATTTTCTACTTACCGTAAATGCTTTTATTTATATTATTTTTTTAGAAATCAAGCGATTCAAGGTGTTCTTTTCCCACTAAGATGATTAGCAGCAGATTGTCTTAGACTTGTTCAGAGGCAAGCTGTTTGGGAGTCAATACGTGTGCTAAAAAGTGGCTTGTTAAGTTTAACCCTGCAAAAACTGAAACCTTGACGTTTAGTCGTAAAACTAAAATTACAAATAATCCTAACTTATTTTTGGACAATGTGCAAGTATCAAAAGTTGAAGTTCACAAACATTTAGGCCTTACATTAAAAAAATCTGGAAAATGGGATTTAAGCTGATATTATCTGGGATAATTGTACCCTTCTGCAGGCTCAGTCTCTTAAAAATATTCCACTAGACACTCTTCATACAATTTTCGGTGCTGTTTTAGGGAACATGTCATCAGTTATTATACACTGAAACTAACTTTTTATACCTTTATCAGAAAGGAGAAATCGTCATAAACTATGCATGATGTACAATCTTTCAAATAACTTGTTACCCTCTTGTTTCACATTACAATTACCCTGTTTTACTGTTGAGATAAATCCATACCATACACATAGGGCAGATTATCTGTATACATATTTTTGCCGAACAAAACTCTTTTCAAATCTTTCTTTCCTTCCAGTGTTAAGCTATGGAATAATACAGCATCCGACATTAAATACAGTCTAAAAGTTCAAATTAAAAAAGCAGACCCCACTGTACCATCTTAATTTCATGAAGGTGACAGAAGGTAACAACTATTACATAGTCGACTCCGTCTGGGTTTCAGCAATCTAAATGGTCCTAAATTTGCATAACATTTAAATGACAACCCATCTTGTGCTTGTGGGCATCATATTTAAGATGCTGAACACTTTTTGCGCTATTGTCCTATTTATCATGTGGTTCGTAATACCCACTTTTTCTAATTATTTTTATCTCAATTGTAACATTTTATTATGTGGTAATATCCGTCTCTGTCCCTCTCTCTCCACTTGTTCTCCTTCTCCACCCTTTCTCCTTTTATTCACTTTGTTTACAAATATTAATTTATTAAATTTGTCATCTTGGCTGCATGTCTTTGTATTTGAAAAATGTAGGGAGAGGCCTTAATGTAGGCTTATGCCTGTTGGCTGATCCCAAAACAGCATATTTAATGATTAATAAATATTGTTTAAACCAAAGCCTCTCTGTTCCAAAACAGTTTTATCTTTTTTAATGTATTTTCCAAGTGAGTATAACCCCACACCCTCATAAAATGTAGCTCAGTCTAGATCCCCCCCACCCCCTGCACATTTTTGTGCACACACACCTGTATTTACACATTAGATTAGACCGATAGGCAGAGATCCTCCACTTGACAGCGAAAATATATGGTTTTATTTGTCCTACTCTACATATATTTAGATAAAAAAGTGACTTGTGCCACCACCACTACTTGCCCCCCCCCCCCCCCCACCACACACTCCAGATACCATTCCTATGGGCCTGTATGATTTTGTTAGTAGTCTGTAAATTTGCAGTCTATTCAGTACAGTTCAATTCCAGTTGAGTTAATGCATATCTTAGAGCCACAAGTTTTACCAATTAAGAGGCATACAGTCGCATACTTGATGATGCTATTGTTCAAGCTACCTTGCTGACCAGTGTGTGTGGATGTTGCTCTTGGTAAACAACCATTGTTTTTAAATAAGATGTCCAACATTATGCATCTGGTGTGGAAACAACACTGGATAAAAGAAATATGGAAAACATGGGTTTTGAAATGAAGAGGTTTTATTGTTGACTTTTCATCAAGTTAATATTTATTTTGTTTAATGACACAATTAGAGAACATTTGATTTATTAATAATTGGCTAATGGATGTCAAACATTTGATAATTCTGACATAATCTTAGAGGAAACCTACTACATTTTTTTCATTAGCAGCAAAGGATCTTTTATATGTACTTTTCCAAAGACAGGGCAGCACATACCATTGCCTTTAACATACCAGTTGTGTAGCCAGGTACATGTATGTGTACAAGGGGAGTTTTGGGGATCAAAACAACCCTGATCCAAGCAGATTTAAAAAAATATATTTTATATATTTTCCAGAGGATCATGACTCGACCCCCTAAAAACTTTGCTCGCCTCAAGCTAGACACCCATACACAAATTCCTTCACAGGTACCCGAGGGTTTGTATGACAAAAAAAACCCTGATCAAAGAATACGTCCATATGGAGAGTTCAGTCCTACAACCCACACACCTTAAGAGTCCTCTATTGATGGAGCTAGATCTCTTCTACCCCCCCCCCCCCACCCACCCACCCCCACCCCTATTAAAGAACAATGGCTATTCTTAATTAACAGCATTACCAGGAATGCGTTCAACTAAACCGAGCCGAAAAACATCCAAACTAAATGGCTACATTGGGAAACAATCAAATAATTTGTGAACGTTAGCAAAATGTTTGCTGGCTAAACTTGGGGCAGTATCTTTTTTAGTATAGGGGAGAGATGTAGCCCAGTGGTATAGTATAAATGTACGCTTGATGTGCAGTCGGTCTAGGATCGATCCCCATCGATAAGCCCTTTGGGCTATTTCTCATTCCAGCCAGTGCTTCACTACTGGCATATCAAAGGCTATGGTATGAGCTATCCTGTCTGTGGAATGATGCATATAAAAGATCCCTTACTACTAATATGTAGAGGGTTTCCTCCTCTGTAAGCCTATATGTCAGAATTATCAAATGTTTGACATCCAATAGCCGATGATGAATAAATCAATGTGCTCTAGTGGTGTCGTAAAACAAAACAAAATTTTACTTTTTTGTTTGTGCATTTCAGTTTCAGTACCGGTATATAGCACATACCACTGATTCTAATGTATCAGTTAGGAAAGAAACAAAGAATGAAACGTTTTATTTATGATGCACTGAACACATTTTAACCTCACCTCCCTCCACATAAAACAGAAAGCAAACTAATGAGCATATTGTTTTATTTAATGTTTCAACATTTATGAAACTTCCTCAGTAACATCAAAAATACAAACAAAATGAACTAGCACATTTCAAAACATTTATACTGCACCTTTAAGTTTAAAGACAAATGACAAATTAAAAAAATATTTTGCCATTAAATGTCACTTATATTAAATACATATATAATTATGTACAACTTGCTTTCAACAAAGTACAAAACTGAAAATCAAGTAATATGTGTTCATTAAATAATGTCACATGTTAAATACACATACATATGTGTATGGAATTTCTTATACAAACAAAAATACAAAACGTCATACAAAAGAATCATGTATCTTTGTTGTAAGATACTTAACTATTATTTGCGATGGTGGAACTACATTTCTCACACACCCATGTTACAAAGTGCCCATCATTTCCATCTCCAATAGACATTGGGGGTGGGACGTAGCACAGTGGTAAAGCATTCACTTGATGTGTGGTTGTTCTGGGATCAATCTCCATTGGTGGGCCCGTTGGGCTATTTCTCGCTCCAGCCAGTGCACCGTGACTGGTATATCAAATGCCGTGGTATGTATTATTCTATTTGTGTAATGGTGCATATAAAAGATCCCTTGCTGCTAATCAAAAAGAGTAGCCCATGAAGTGGTGACACAGGGTTTCCTCTCTCAAAATCTGTGTGGTCCGTAACCATATGTCTGACGCCGATATAACTGTAAATGAAATATGTTGAGTGCGTGGTTAAATAAAACATTTCCTTCCTTCAAGTTAACCTGAAACTGACTGCTCTGTGATGCATGCATTTCCTGCATGTATGAGTACAGTAAATAAATTTTAATTGGAAAAGATATTTAAATTTATTTTAAACCTGGATATTTAAGAAATAGAATTATCAATACTACAATCATGCCCGTTAAATTCCATTTATTTTACAATTAATTGTTTAAAAATGTATCCAATTTGCTAATTAAATACATTTTTTATAACAATGGTATTTATTGGCCACTCACATAATATTCTCAATCACATTGTATTTTTTATAACAATGGTATTTATTGGCCACTCACATAATATTCTCAATCACATTGTATTTTTGGAACTATGCAAGTAGAATTACATTTGGACTGAGGATAGAATAACCACAGCATGACATGTTAAAATTACATACTATAATGAAAACAGAATGCAAATACTTTTACCAGAAAAATAGACCACCATTGATATAATGGAGAGCTTTTTCCAACTCCATAACCAGGATGGATCCCCACCATGCTGGTGTAAGTTCATGATTTTTAAAAGTACACATGCCGTACTGAATATTATGCTGCTATGCTTGCACAGTTTGTATTTCCCTTCAAATTCAAACTATTTTCATGTACTGGTCTATACAGGTTTGCCATTTTTTTAAATCCCAGAAGAGAAAAATTGCTGTGAACGATGTGTTGCATCCCTTAGGGACTGTTCAAATATTATGTAAAACTATTTTTGTCAAACTTAGACAAACTCCCCCCCCCCCCCCCAGTAACACTCTAGACCATACATCCCAAAAAATATTACATAACGCTTGGAGACACCCCCCTCCCTCCCATTCACAGAGAAGTGAATGTGATGGGTGTAATATAGGTTTAACATACTGTTTTGCAATTTGGGAATCGATCTCATGGTGCATCTAAAGAATGGTAAATGCAGCACACTTTATTCTGCATTTTAAAATTAGTTTTGCAATGCACATTTGTGTAGTTTTCAACTCGATATATGTTTTTTATTTTATGCCGATCATTTGATGCAATATAGATTTATCTTTACCACCAATCCATACAGTTTCCATGTAGCCTAATGTTTGTTTTGGTCTTTTTGAAGATTCTATTTTTGGTACGTTCTGTTGATATGAGTCATTATGCCTTTCATGAATGTTTACTTTGTGGTGTATTGATCATTTCAGAATTTATGATGTTGATCATCAGTATTACCTTTGTCTAACACACAATAGCCTTTGACGTGTTTTTCATGCTGGGGTGTTATTATATTTATTCAACTGGCCTTGGTGGTGTAGTGGTTAAGTCAACTGGCCTTGAGGCTGGTAGGTACTGGGTTCACCTCTCAGTACCCGCTCCCACCCAGAGTGAGTTTAACAACTCAGTGGTTACATGTAAGGCAACTACACTAACGTGTCTCTCACTTATGACTAACCATTGTCCTGGACAGACAGCCCAGATAGCTGAGGTGTATGTCCAGGACAACGTGCTTGAACCGTAACTGGATATAAGCACAGAAATAACTATAAATGAAATGAAATATTTATTCTGCAAGTTGCAGTAGCGGATCCAGTGGTCTGGGGACCCCCCCCCCCCCTTGAAAACTGACCATAACCTTTAAGGGGAAACGTGATTATATCAACTGTTCTGTGTAAAAGGAGAGATCAGTCATCACATATGGACCCCCCCCCATTCAGAAATCCTGCATCTGTGCCCGAGTTGAATATTGGGAGTGAGGTGAGGTCAGTTATAGTTAAAATACTGCCATTAAACTAACATTATCAGTGATGTAAAATTTTCAAACCTAATCAAAACTTAGCATGTTTTTTTTTTTATTGGAATGTATAGAATAACTCTAACTACAAAAATATATCAAATATTTGTATACAGTTAATAAATTAAACAGTAAAATACACAGTAATTATTCACATATATAATTGCCATTATCTAAATGTCAGTTATTTCTTTTATTCATATTTACATATTTTCATCTTATTGGTCTCAGGGAAACTGAAGCTGATCTGTCATAAAACACAAAGATATGGAACATTGCATTTACAAATGAACATGTCAAACTATAGCAAAAATGCACTTTATTTATTCCTTAATTGTTACATTTTAGAAACTCTCAAATTTAACCTGTATATTTTTAATTTAATATTCCTTAACATTTTGGGGAATCAATGAGGCGACTTCTTTCAACATAATTACTTGTCTTAACATTTCATCAACTCTGTAATAAAAGCTAACAGCATAAGTTTCATAATTCAGTTCAAGTTAGGAGGATACACAGTGTATAATGTTGAAGTTACTAACACTTTGGACATTAAATATACAATAAACAAACATTAAATTCCAAAATATTTTTATAATTTTCTTTATCTGGAAAATTGCCTCATGTGCATTTTATATTCACAAATAAGTATCTCAAATTGAAACAGTAGCTAGTGCCCTCATATGTACAGCAGAAAAAACAACAATTTGTACTTATATATATGTGTCAAACTTCATAATGAATATCAGTATGAGCTACTCCGTATCACGCGAGTGTGGGGGCATGTAGAAGGCACTGAAATTATATTTTATTCTTGATGGGTTACTTGGAATTGAAAAAAATGCAAATAAGTTGTATGGAATAGTTAAAAGCAGATACATGTCCCTCAACAATAAGTTGTCCTTTCTGAAACAGTCCCAATAATATACTGTGAAATCCTCTAAACCAGACGCCCATGGAACCAAGTGAAAAGTCTTGTTTCAAGAGGTATCTGATTTAGAGGGGTTAAGTTCTGTATTGATATATAAAAAGTAACCATGAACAATGTTTGGTTTTGAAGAATTTCTGGTTTAAGGGGTTTCACTGTATTTATTGAGCAAATTAGCACCACCTTCAATATCTTTTCTGTCATCTGAGAAAAGCAAAACCAAAACCAGTCAATTAATGAGTTACATTTCCGTAAAGGTTCAAACACATCTACCATGGATACCATCACCAGAGATTCTATCCAAGACAGAAAGGTAAATAGGTTGATCACCGGCTGGACAGTGAGCAAATACGTTCAACATGACATGCTTCACCTTTACTTGCAATGCTGGCAGATCATGCACTAGAAACCGTCGACAAATCGCAATACATCTGACTAGACACTTTGAAACAATGTATATTAGTATACAGTAACAACTACAGGGTTGGTTTTTAATAAGAATCTAAGAGTCCATGTCTGATATTTCTGTAAATAAAAACCACAGGAACATGATTCAATTCCGATAATGCACTGAATCAGGTAGCAGCAGTGATAGTTTACACATATTTATCAGTTAGTCCGACATGTAGTCTTCAGGCAATATCTAAATGTACATGTATTTTTATTTCCAGATAATATTTATTATAATATTTATTAGAATCATCTTCTTGATTAATTAGTCACTTAGCACATCCATGAAAACCAATTGAATTCTTGTGGATTCCTGCGACAATGCAATGTTGTTCGAATCCAAATGGGATGAAAAATGAGACCTGATTTTCGAAGCTATCTTAGCTTAGTGCTACGAAATCATAAAACCATCATAGGCTGTGATGTCACTACAGCAAACATCATAGCAGTCCTCTACATTAACTTTTTCATCTAGAAGCCAGATGGTGCCTACTTTTCTTTTTATATAGATAGTATAAAATGTTTTAGTTACCAAATGAAAAAAAAAAGGCGACCAAATCGGTCGCTATGTAAAGGGTTGCATAGTGACATCACAGATTATATGGTTTTACGATTTTCATAGCCCTAAGACGGCTTTGAAAAAATATGGGGCCTGAATTGTATATAACTTTACACTGCCGTGCCCTCATCATTGGGCGGTTCCGCCCGATTAGACAGAATCATCAACAACTGTTCAAACTTGGTGTGGCGGTCCCTGCGGTTGACGCCGCATCCTTTCATGCCCCACAACAAGCGCATGTGGAACTCTGTCCGAAACACGTCAACCAGCTCCGGGTTCTCCTTCATCTCACTCAGCACTGAGCTCCCGTTGATTCTGTACAGCCCGAACTGTGACGCGATGATGCGTGCGACATCGAGGTGCGACAGCATGATGTCGAGGCCGTAGTTGGAGTCTTCCTCCTCCCAGGACATCAAGGACAGCACGTCGTCCAGGTCGCGTTCCAGCAGGTGCACGATGGGGCCGATGTGGGGGATGCTGACGTTCTGCAAGGGAAGCTCGCTCGTGCCATCATTCATGCTGTGGAAAGCCGGCCGCAGTTTGGTGTCCAGGGTGTAGGCACTGTTGGTGTGGTTTTTGCGGAGCATCAACAGTGTGTTTGACAAGCGCTGGATCTGGAAAATTGGTAAAAACAGTATGTGGTAATTTTAACAGTCAACAGTGTATTCAACAAGAGCTGGATCTGGATGTGGTAATTTTAAACTTCTGAAACAAATACAGGTACATCAACAGTGTGTTTGTCAAGTGCTGAAACTGGAAAATTATAAAACAGTATGTGGTAATTTTGATCATCTAAAACATATACATCAACAGTATTCGATAAGTGCTGGATCTGAAAAATGGTATAACAGTATATGGTAATTCTAAACTTATAGAAAATTCAGCCAACTCCAAGCAAACAATAGAAACTTTTAATTTTGTTTGGGATATCATCACTTATAAAACAATGGAAGTTGTAATCGTAGTGTTCTTTATCATAATTACATCTTGGTTGCTAAATAATACGTGTATCGACATTATAAAAACAAAACTACATTTATGGTCTAATGAGGTATGGTTGTTTTACTCGAGGAAGACAGAAGTAAAAGAACAGCAGTGTTATTCCACATCTGAGGACCAATTTCAAATTTTTTGGTAGTTTTGAAATGTTGATTTCACCAAACCGAATGAACCAAGATTCATTTTGTTGAACCTGTAATTTTGATTGGGGGGGGGGGGGGAGGTGAAACTAGGTCCCCATGTCACCTCTATTAGATTTATCCTTGAGCTGCACTCACATACATGCTAACACATGTACTACATCCCCAAACATGTTAAAAAATAAACATTGAAAACCATTCTGATGATCCATGAATTGTACATGATGAAGAAGACCTATGTATGCTTTATGATAGACAAAGTTGAGGTGATGATGATAATGTATTTTGAAGTTAAACTTTGTTTGTTTTGTTTAACAACACCACCTGAGCACATTGACTTATTAATCATCAGCTATTAGATGTCAAAACTTTGTTAAGTTTGACTCATAGTCTTCAGAGAAAACCCACTACATTTTTTTGTTATTGACAGCAAGGGATCTTTTAGATGCACTTTCCTATTGACAGGACAGCACATACCATGGCCTTTGGGGCACTGGTTGGGACAGAAAAACCCCAATCAGAGAATGGGTCCACTGAGGAGGTTCAAACGTTTGACCAAAACAGCTTAGATGAGCACTCTACCCACTGAGCTAAGTATTCCGAAGGTATCACAAGAATAATACAAGTACCTTATCTGACAGCAGACCCTCCATGACGTTGGTAAAGCCAAATAGGTTTCCCATCGTCTGTTTCAGTTCCCTGGCAGTCTCAATCCACTGACTCAACATCTTGGCTCGCTCTATCACGGAACTGCATGTCAGAATGGTAACCATGACGATCAGTTTCATACAGTGACACCTGTAAACAGAAGAAAACAAGTAAGTATATAAATTGGTATAATTAATATAGAGTATAATGTCATAAGTAGCAATATATAATCTATAGGACTTTCTGCACCACATACGTAATATAGTAGTACCATAACAAAATTAAAATATACTCTTCTAAAAAATGTAGGGGAATTTAAAATGCAAATGCCAATGGCAATTATTGGAACAGAGATCAGCTTTTAAAAATGACTGCCTAGGAAACAACGTTCATGGCTGCATGACCTAACACACAAACACAGTCGAAAATGTGCATGTGCAACACACAGTAGTCCGGTATGCGTGGGTAGGGTGTCATTCGCAATTTCGACTGATAAATCTGTTCGAGTGATTACTACTGTTAATTTTTTTGAATCTTATGATCAATTAACCTTTGATTCAGTTATGATGTCAGGTGGCATCATCACTATGACTGACAGAACACCACTCCATATTATTTCTTTCCAATTCCTTCATCATTACCATGCATCTACTTCTAGACACTTTCTTGATACTTCTCTTTAATTGGCTGTTATTTCCTACATTCCCCTACTTTTTTTAAAGAGTATATAAAAACTAGTGTAATGTACATAGAATGAAAAGTAAAATATATCTAACACTGAAACACCATAACAAAGTTAAAACATGAAGACTGTAATATAGAAGGTACTGTAACATACAGGTAATATACAAAGTTAAAACATGAAGACTGTAATATAGAAGGTACCCGTACTGTAACATACAGGTAATATACAAAGTTAAAACATGAAGACTGTAATATAGGAGGTACCGGTACTGTAACATACAGGTAATATACAAAGTTAAAACATGAAGACTGTAATATAGAAGGTACCGGTACTGTAACATACAGGTAATATACAAAGTTAAAACATGAAGACTGTAATATAGAAGGTACCGGTACTGTAACATACAGGTAATATACAAAGTTAAAACATGAAGACTGTAATATAGAAGGTACCGGTACTGTAACATTCAGGTAATATACAAAGTTAAAACATGAAGACTGTAATATAGAAGGTACCGGTACTGTAACATACAGGTAATATACAAAGTTAAAACATGAAGACTGTAATATAGGAGGTACTGTAACATACAGGTAATATACAAAGTTAAAACATGAAGACTGTAATATAGAAGGTACTGTAACATACAGGTAATATACAAAGTTAAAACATGAAGACTGTAATATAGAAGGTACTGTAACATACAGGTAATATACAAAGTTAAAATATGAAGACTGTAATATAGAAGGTACTGTAACATACAGGTAATATACAAAGTACTATAATAAAATTAAAATGTGAATATGTGAAATGTAACAAGCATTTTGAGAGTACTGCTAAAGCAATACATGTTCCCTACTGGGGCCAACAATTTTTCGAATCTCCTAAATTCAAGGGCCATTTGTAACAGTATGTGATAAACATATACACAAAATTTCGCTCAATATTTAACGGTCTTCTGAAGAAAGAAAAGTCCAGAATTTTTTTTCTTCACATTTAATAAATTCTAGGGCCATAACTCTGTCAAAAATGGGTAAATCGTCATGAAATTGAAAGTGAAACTTGATCTGTAACAGTACATGATGAAACTATACACAAAAGTTCAGCTCAATATCTCAAAGCCTTCTGCAAAAAACATCCGGAAAATATGTGGGATAGACAGACGGATGGATGGATGGATGAATGGACGGAGATGAAACCTATAGTCCTCTCCGGTTGGACCGGTAGAGGACTAATAAATATGTGACTACGTTTTTTTTTATTATTATAAATAAAAGGAAGAGTAATAAATTCTTTATCAAACACACTACTTAAAGACATTTCATCTCATTTGAGACATGACTGATAATTAATACTGTGAGAAAATGTAGAACTAGCTTTTTAATTATAACCTGTGATCTGTCACACATATATGACGACCTTTACATCCTGAATGAATGAATGTTTAACAACTAGTAAACTGGGAGTCGATGGTAAATAGATGTAAAATGGAAATATATAGTGTTTTGCTAATGTAACCACTATCCTAACAAAGGGGCGGGACGTAGCCCAGTGGTAAAGCATTCGCTTGATGCACGGTGGGTCTAGGATCGATCCCCATCGGTGGACCCACTGGGCTATTTCTCATTCCAGCCAGTGCTCGACAACTGGTGTAATAAAGGCTGTGGTGTCTAGAATGGTGCATACAAAAGATCCCTTGCTGCTAATCGAAAAGAGTAGCCCATGAAGTGGCAACAGCGAGTTTCCTCTCTCAATATCTGTGTGGTCCTTAACCATATGTCTGACACCATATAACCACAAATAAAATGTGTTGAGTGCGTTATTAAATAAAACATTTCCTTCCTTCCTATCCTAACATGCCACTAGTACAAAAGAGTACATCATTAAAACACATACCAAATCCTGTACATCATTTAATTAAATAATTTTTAACTTGCCTTTCAATAATATACTGTCGGAGTTGCTTCCCATGTGGTAGGGTAATTAATTCCAATCCAGACTGAACACCAACACCTAAATCTTGTTCAAGTAATACTTGCAGTACCTCTAGATCTACCTTGGTTATATGCTGAGCTAAGTTTTTAACGTTTTCCTCCAAAAGATACGATTTCACAGCAATCAATGAAGATGCCTCCAAAGGTTTGTTATCTTTTGCTATCATGGTCGAAGTAAAGTCTGCGAGGTTTACACTCAGTTTTGATTTTATGTGCGGTATTGTGATCTTCCTAGTTTTCAAATGATGAAGGTCATATATAATACTACTCGTTTCATATTCGTCTACAGCATTTTCTTTAGGCGACTCTGGACTTCTTTGGTCAATTACAGAAAATCTAGTATCAGAAAAAAGCCGTTCTCGTGGACTTTTAGCTAACACACTAGAGCCAGCAGCCACTGTGGACGAACTGACATTATAGTTCTGTGACAGTTTATTGAAATTGTTGTCATAAATGTTTTGCTGCCTACTGCTGCTGTTGCCAACAGGAAATCTTTTTTCTGAACTGGCGCCCAACTCTTTCTTCAGCCAGCTGGGATCTTCCTTCACCTGTGAGTAATCCGTGTAATCACGGCCGTCCTCCTCGCTTATCTCCCTTCGTACGACCACGACCGGTTTCCGTTTGTATTTTATAGACGGGATTCTGCTCGGCTTGGGAGGCGGAGCTTTATGCAAGCTGGTCTCCGACCCGGCGGGTGTCAGCATAATAACTGGAGTTGTTCCCCCTGAAGACGGAGTCACGGGAGCACTGCCACTCCTCTGGTGATAAACATGAACCTTCTTCTTCCCAGCTGGTTCGGATCTGGGCGTGTTTATCATAGGCAGACTGTCGTACCGGTCTATAGACGGCGACCGACTGCGATCGATGTTATCGTCATCGTCAAGCGACAACAATGGTTGACTTCCCGCTCGTCTAGGCGTTCTCCGATTCATTTTCGGACTGCCAGACGGACTTCCCGTCGGGGTTGTCACCGGACTATTTCGAGGACTGGGCTGCACCGAGTAATGTCCTATTGATGCAAACCCAAGGAGAGCACCATATTTAGCATCATAATAACTCAGCGGCATCGACCGTGGCACCGGGTGTTTTAAAACAGCCGCCGATGATGATGTCACCGATTTCTGGTTGGTCTCGTAGTACAGAATCAAGTCCTGAATACTGTTGAATGATTCCTCCTCAAACTGATACGTTATCTTCGGCAGTGACCCTAGCAAGCTGTCGCCAACGAAAGCGTTTATCATGAAATGTAACGGGGTCCCTCTCCAACAGCACGTCAACACGAAGTCCCCGGGGCGAGATATGCAGTCTCGCACCAAATAGTCGCCATCATTGAGCACCAAGCCCTCGGCGTGCTGTCGCGAGATGTTGCCATGGTACCAGGGTCGACTCTTAAGTTCGGAGGGGTCAGCGTGCAGCTCGTTGTTCAGATCAACTGCGAGTCTCTCTGGGGGAACTCCCACGAGCTGGTAGTCAGGGTGGATGAACGGAGAGGGCGGTGAAATTCTGTAAATAAATGAGAAAAGTGTATAAAATGGCAAGCTATAGTCCGTCCCATCGTCTAACAAAAATGTGTTTTTTGTAAATAATTTCAGTTTTGTTTCATGTAAGAAAAAAAGTAAGTGTTTTGGAAATTACAACAAAAAAAACTATTTCTCTTTTCAATTTAGAAAACAATCATCTCAGAAAGAAATAATCTGTAGTCAGTTCTGTAGCATCAAAAAAGGCATTCCCTGTGGACGGACTAAACTTCTCTAGGATTTTGAGGTTGTATGTGTTACATTTATTAAACAAAAGAAGAAGTTAGTTTTGTTTAACAACACCACTAGAGCACATTGATTTATTAATCATCGGCTATTGGATGTCAAACATTTGGTCATTTTGACAGACAGAAGGAAATCTGCTACATTTTTCCATTAGTAGCAAGGAATCTTTTATATGCACCATCCCACAGACAGGACAGCACATACCACGGCCTTTGATATACCAGTCGTGGTGCAATGGTTGAGATGACAAATAGCCCAAAGGGCCCAACCGATAGGGACCGATCCCAAACCGACCGCGCATCAAGCAAGCGCTTTACTACTGGGCTATGTCCCCCCCCCACCCCCCCCCCCCCGACAATTATTAACTGAATAAGCCATACTGATCAGATATCCAATATACAAAATATAAATGAATATACTATACTCACTGAGGGCTGGCTGGGTAATATTCATATTTTTCTTTTCGAAGATGGTCGATGTGGTGTGTGTGTTTGCCTAAAATTTTATAAACAGTGAACATTATGCTATTTCATTTATCATTATACTAAGGAGACTTAAAGCTAAAATGATAAGAACTGCAAGATATAAGATCAACTGGCTTTGATAGCAGTACAACAACTGAAGCAGCACTGTACAAGCACAACTGAAATAAGTTGCATCATCATCACAGAGATAAAAAGGGTCACCAAAAAACCCCATCCAGAAGTTTTAATACTGGGTACTGAGACTGGCCTAGAATGGCAGCCCCCATACAGAATGATTGCAAAGCGTCGGCTACAACCATATCATATGTTTCGGACAGATAATGTGGAACATTTTCGGACAGAAAGGAAAAAACCTGAAAACACTGTACAGGTGATTAAAAATGTGGAATTCTGGATAAATCAGGAAAACTTTCATTTCTGTCATCATATCATGTTTTGTTTGACAGTACATATTCTTATGTACCGGTTACGGTGTTTCTGTTTCTATAGAAGACACTTAAGCCAAGTGGATAAGATGCTGGAAACATGCCAAATGACACTTGATGATTTTAATATTGTATTTATAATGTACCATTGATAAATTATTCCAGTAATGAATGAATGTTTAACACCTGCACCCCAGCACAAAAATACACATCGGCTACTGGGTGTCAGAAAAGGTAGGTACATGTATATGAAAATATCATTTACATTCAGAATAAAACTTATACAATCAGTGTAAAGAGCTGTGGGGAAAAGTATAATACGATACAAATATCAAAGTATATTTTACAACTTTGTATAGAAATCAAAGTGTTTTAAAAACTTTAAAATTCTGGGTTGAATTTAAATGATATTGAGCCCTGTAGAATAAGTGAGGTAGATCACCTTTCTGATACTTGTCCCGCAGGATGCGCAGACTGGAGATGATCTTAGCACGGTGAGCACTGTTTTTCACTCCTAGCTGGCGGACCTCTGCTTCATGAATATTCAGCAGTTCCTAAAAACAACAACAAGGTAACACTTACTGCAAATACTAACACCAATCTTTCTGTTTTGTAGATACAGAGACCCTCCTAATATTAATTCATATATATTTAATCTTATTATATTAATACTGTGAAATCACTATTGTTCATGGTTGTTTATTTTTTGTGAAATTTGTGGAAAAACTAAAAAAATATAATACAAGTATACATATAATATAAATGTATGATATTACCTATTTGATCCACAAATTTAAGTTCACAACAAAAGGTCCTTTATAGAAAAACCATGAACATTTAAGCCCACAAAAATAAAGGGTTTTAAAGTAAAACTCCTTTTGACCCATTCAATAAAAAATATTATTTTACTGCACAAATGTTGTCACTATCAAGTTGTTTCATTGTTGGCTAGGCTAAGAATTCTGGACTGAGTTATTATTGTTAAATCCAGCTAATTACTTTAAAATAACATATTAAGTGTTAGGAATTTCAAATGTCTAAATGTAACAGTACCAGATATGATGGCGAAAGAGTAACCCATCTTCTTGTTGTGATTAATAATTACGAAATAAAAACCACATCAGGCCCAAATATAAACTTGTCAAATTAGAACACTTGACATCAGTATGATACTTTCCTTTATTTAAAATCTGTTTCAAAATTTGTCATCCAAAATGTTCCTGAAATTTGCTAAATTATTTTTGTCTTATATATATTACAAATCATATGAAGATAATATCTCAGATAAAATTCATATTATGAAAAAAAAGTGTAGAACTTAAGAAATGAACTTTAGAAAATATTACTCAGTTATGTTCAGAAAGTGATATATTTCTTTGTATAATTAAGCTATCACTGGTGTGCAAATGATGAAACAAACTATATGATGACAAGTGTTTGTATACAGGATGTGTGTGAGATCCTTGAGGAAGTAAGACAATTGTCACACAACAGATGGTCCAATACATGTACATCTTCTAATATAGCACTTCAATCCTTAAAGTTAGGTCATCTCTTAAATATAACTGGGAGAACAAAGGTAAGATAGAAACACCATAATCATAATATGAAAGATATAATTTTTTTCTATGGAGATGAGATTAAATAAATGTCATTTTTCTTTTATATATTATTACAATAACTTTTACATTTACATCTTTTTATATGGCACTTCAATCCTTAAAATCAAGTCATCTGTCACATATAATTGGAAAGAAAGAAAGAAATACTTTATTTAACAACACACTCGACTCACTTTACTTAGTTATATGGCACCAGACATATGGTTCAGGACCACACAGATAATTAGAGAGGAAACCCACTTCTGCCACTCCATGCAATACTATTTTCAATTAGCAGCAAGGGATCTTTTATATATATCATCCCATGGAAAGGATGGTACATAGCAAAGGTAATCAGGGTTTTAGATCTCACTAATTTGGACACAGCAGGTTTTTTTGTCTGTTCTGAGCACATCTATTAATAACATCAATTAATAACAGATGGTAAACAGTTGCCATTTCCTGTTCCAGCCAGTGTTCCACAACTGGTGCAACAGAGGCCGTGGTATGTACTACCCTGTCTCGGGGATTGTGCATGCGAAAGATCCCTATCTGTTAATAAAAAAAAGACTATCCCATGGAGTGCCATATAACCTAAATAAAAAATTTCTGAATGTATCATATTTTGTCTTCTTCTATCAATCTTAAGTCCTGTGGTTTAACATCTACCCCACTGATGCCAGTTCTCACATCGACTCCACTATAATCTCTGAATAGTGACAGGTACTCACCTCGACGCCACCGTAGTCTCTGAACAGTGGCAGGTACTCACCTCGACTCCACTATAATCTCTGAATAGTGACAGGTACTCACCTCAACTCCACCGTAGTCTCTGAACAGTGGCAGGTACTCACCTCGACTCCACCATAGTCTCTGAACAGTGGCAGGTACTCACCTCGACTCCACCGTAGTCTCTGAACAGTGACAGGTACTCACCTCAACTCCACCATAGGCTCTGAATAGCGGCAGGTACTCCAGTAGTCCCAGAGCCTCCAGCCATGTGGCCACGCTGATATGCTTGCCAGCCATCACAGGCCTCCGCTCATGTCTCCGCTCAAGAACCAGTCTGTAACGTTCAATGTAAGTTATCATTATATATTCTAACATCAAAATAAATAAAACAAACATATACGAACACAAATTAAACAGCTTAGTTTTGTTTGTTTGTTTTTCTTGTAATAAAAATATAAATGCTATGAATATGGATGGAGATTTTTTTTTAGTAACAAAGTTTTAAGTTTTAACAGAAATCCAATCGTACTGTTCACTTAACCCTGGAGGCCTCTGTTAATGGATCTGAGATGAATTTTTAATGTGTTGAGCTCAGAGCTGTGTTTTATCAGTCAAATGAATGCTAGATAATACTGGTCATGGTCAGATCTATTGAAGGAGGCAGTACAGTAAGATCTGAATAAAACTGTATGACTACCATCCAGATAAATCTACACTGAGTCTTGCACAAAATATTCATCTTTCACTTGCAACTGTAATAATAAATCTTTAATATAGGTTTGACTATAATATGTAATAAAGGTTTCTAACAAGCATAAATAAAAATTCTACTTAATTAAATGTCTCACTTTCAATAAATCTATTTAGTGTTGCTCATAATTGTATCCATAAGATATTCATCTCAATGCATGTTATTATTTTTTTTAAATTAAATTAAAATTTTAATTTAATAATTTGAATGAGTCTACTGGTGAGGTACATGATACACCCATCAGAGGTTTGAATATGTTATGGGTATGATTTAAGTCTAATTATGTGGTATTTTTTAAATGGGATGGTAAAGTAAAGTAAAGTTTGTTTTATTTAACGACGCCACTAGAGCACATTGATTTTTATCTTATCATCGGCTATTGGACGTCAAACATATGGTCATTTTGACACTGTTTTGAAGAGGAAACCCGCTGTCGCCACATAGGCTACTCTTTTTTCGACAGGCAGCAAGGGATCTTTTATTTGCACTTCCCACAGGCAGGATAGCACAAACCATGGCCTTTGTTGAACCAGTTATGGATCACTGGTCGGTGCAAGTGGTTTACACCTACCCATTGAGCCTTGCGGAGCACTCACTCAGGGTTTGGAGTCGGTATCTGAATTAAAAATCCCATGCCTCGACTGGGATCCGAACCCAGTACCTACCAGCCTGTAGACCGATGGCCTGCCACGACGCCACCGAGGCCGGTCTAAATGGGATGGATGAACAGTTTGTTTTGGACAAACTACTGATGATACTGTATCCAATGGAGAAGGTGCTGTCTGATTAATGAAGTTATTGTTCTTTATTAGAACGGGAAATGTTGTTTAGCATGGATACTCTGGTGACACATTTATATTGGCAGAGAATCAGTTTATGTATGTAATGTTAACAATATAGAACCGCCAAGAAATTAGCATATGTGCTAAACAAGATTTTCCTATGATGTTCTAAGTATAGACAAATTATTTGATTTATTTGTATCACAGTGACCTAGTAATTGTATGTGACACATCACCATCCCATGTTGTTCCTACATGCGAGGTTTGATGGTCCTGTATGCATCTGTATGCAAGATATGATCTGGACAAGGATTTACTGTTATGTGCAGTAGACTGTGAAAATTAGGTCACAGTGACCTAGTAGTAGTATGCGACATACTGCCATCTCAAGTTGTTCCTACATGTCAGGTTTGATGGTCCTGTATGCAAGATCTGATCCAGACAAGGATTTACTGTTGTATGCAGTAGACTGTGAAAGAAAAGTAGGTCACAGTGACCTAGTAATAGTATGCGACACACCACCATCCCAAGTTGTTCCTACGTGTGAGGTTTGATGGCTCTGTATGCATTTGTAGACAAGGATTTACTGTTATATGCAGTAGACCGTGAAAAGTAGATAACAGTGACCTAGTAATCCCTATTGTTCCTATGTGTGAGGTTTGATGGTCCTGTCTGGACAAAAAAAACTTAACAGACGGACGGACATATGGATGGACAGACAATGCCACACCATAATATGACCCACCATAGATGGGCGTATAAAAACATTGTTCACATGCATTGTGATAAGCATTTATAGGTGCAACTATAAACCAAGTTTCACTAATCTAGGATGTACAGATGGTGAGAAATGGAGCTAAATACAAAAGTTGATGCCATTATCACCACAGCCGTCAGAAATATAATACATGTATCTATAATCTTGCTGTATTACTTCGTTAAGGCAAGACAAAAGGTAACTATAGTTATTAATTATCACAAACATACCTCAGTAGAGAAGTATTTGCATCATTCATTTCACACCTCTCAACACCACCAACCAGACATCACAGGTAAAGTCAACTTCTAACACCACATCCCTATCAGTGGGTGATGGAATTTCCACCACATTCATTATAAAAAAATTCTCCCCTACTTTTAATCCACTGTAGAATACCAGTGTTTGCACTGTAGAATACCAGTGTTTGCACCGTAGAATACCAGTGTTTGCACTGTAGAATACAAGTGTTTGCACTGTAGAATACAAGTGTTTTCACTGTAGAATACCAGTGCTTTCACTGTAGAATACAAGTGTTTGCACTGTAGAATACAAGTGTTTTAACTGTAAAATACCAGTGTTCTAAAAAGCTTTTCAACAAGCTGCATCCGAAAGCCATACACGTTGTTAATCAATTTATTTATTCCAGGTAGGCCTTCTTCTCACGGACCGGGTCGTAGGCTAAACACCTAGAATGACTTGACTATGCAAATAATTGATATTTGGTGTTGAGTGTCTGCACTTTGTCGAGCCAACAATACATGGAGAAGCAATATAACACAGCTGCATACAAGGCCATAACCAACCCCAACAAGAATGTAATACTGCATAAACACTATTTTTTAAATCCGGCAGGTTAACAGTTTGATATTTTATATACTCATATGAAGTCACTGATACAAGAGTGTGAAATAAAAATGGAAATGTGAGATTCAATAGCTGCATCATCACACACAAAAAGGAACTGAAAAACGTAACAATGATGCTAAATCATATATTCGTCAAACGAATCTCTGGCATTCTAATCATTAATGTCTTATTTGCAATAAATAAATAAATAAATACCAACAATCAAATAATCTATTATTAAATAAAACAAGACAGCGAAATCAAAGTTATTGTTCTTTTGTTTTTGGGTTTAATTTTGTCGAGTTTTTAGATTTTGTTTGTTAATTATCACAAACATACCTCAGTAGAGAAGTATTTGCATCATTGTTGTTTTGTTTTTTAAAAACAAAAATGACCTTTAGCAATATCTGGAATAACCATGGGACCAAATTATACTGTGCTGCACTACTATTGTAGATCTTACCGCAACAGACGAATCATCAAGGCAGAAATGTTTCAGCAATAATAAATGCCAAGAAAAACACTTAAATTAAAACATCAGTGGACAAAAACTAGTCTTCAATATCTCATGTACTCTGACCATCAGATGACCCCACAACAGAATATAATTTGTTTTAAACATCATCAGTGAGAACAAAATTAGAAAAAACATATTGAATTATGATTCCAGCACTTTGATATCCATTGGCAACAATGGAATATCACACAGAAAGCAGCACTGAAGAACCGTCATCATACATAAGCTTAATGCCAATGTTGAGTACTGCGTCAGACACAATTGTACAGAGTTATCACATGAGTAATGGTAATTTACTCACAGTGACATTTTCAAGTCCCATGTATTCAGTGAAACATGTCTATAAAGCCACTTATTGGACCTATAATAACAGGCCTTGTAGAGCAGATAAACAGGACACCAGCATCAATGGCACAGTAGTTGAGCTGTTGGCCTTGAGTACTGGCTCTAACCTAGCGTGTTGTTTCGTCGTTGTTTAATCACACCACTAGAGCACATTGATTAACTAATCATAGTTTTTTTTAATGTAAAACATTTGGTAATTCTGGCAGTGTTCAGACGAATCCTGATTAATTTTTACCACACCCATTCTCTGATTGGGATATTTTTTCCCATCCCAACCAGTGTCCCAAAGGAAGTGGTATGTGATGTCCTGTCTTTGGGAAAGTACATATAAAGGGTCCCTTGCTACCAATGGAAATATTTCCTCTGTGGCTTCATTGAAGCTATTGGATGTCAAACATTTGATATAGTCTTAGAAAGGAAACCTACATTTTTCCATTGGTAGCAAGGGATATTTTATAAGTACCATCGCTCAGACAGGATAACACATACCATGGTCTTTGATATACCAGTCAGAGTGCAATGGCTGGGACTAGAAATAGGTCAATGGGCCCACTGATGGTGATCAACCCCTAGACTAAGTGCACATCAAGAAAGAGCTTTACAACTGAGCTACCTCCCATCCCAATAGTACAGGGGTAACTATTTACACTAGTGTTCTGTTAACTGGACAGGAAACCATATAAATAAGTTCATATTTGATGAGGTTTTTCCTGATACAGTTCCTTGATCCAGTTTCTAAGACATACAGACATTTGGAAGAATTATCAACCGCTATTCTTGTTAGAAAAATATTCTGCAACTTTGGAGGCAGGATGTAGCCCAGTGGTAAAGCACTCGCCTGATGTGTGGTTGGTTTAGGATCGATCCCCACCAGTGGACCCATTGGGCTATTTCTTGTTCCAGCCAGTACTCCACGACTGGTATATCAAAGGCTGTGGTATGTACTATCCTGTCTGAGAGATGCTCCCATCGGTGGGCCCATTGGGCTATTTCTTGTTCCAGCCAGTAGTCAACAACTGGTATATCAAAGGCTGTGGTATGTACTATCCTGTCTGTGAGATGCTCCTATCGGTGGGCCCATTGGGCTATTTCTTGTTCCAGCCAGTACTCCACAACTGGTATATCAAAGGCTGTGGTATGTACTATCCTGTCTGTGAGATGCTCCCATCAGTGGGCCCATTGGGCTATTTTTTGTTCCAGCCAGTACTCCACGACTGGTATATCAAAGGCTGTGGTATGTACTATTCTGTCTGTGAGATGCTCCCATCGATGGACCCATTGGGCTATTTCTTGTTCAAGCCAGTAGTCAACAACTGGTATATCAAAGGCTGTGGTATGTACTATCCTGTCTGTGAGATGCTCCCATCGGTGAGCCCATTGGTCTATTTCTTATTCCAGCCAGTAGTCAACAACTGGTATATCAAAGGCTGTGGTATGTACTATCATGTCTGTGGGATGCTGCATATAAAAGATCCCTTGCTGCTAATTGGTGGCAGCAGGTTTCCCCAGTCATTATCTATGTGGTCCTTAACCATGATATATCTGACGCCATATAACAGTAATCAAAATAAGCTGACTGCATCGTTACATAAAACATTCCTTCCAACTTGTAAATTACCCAGCTTCTGCACTGTTCCCTGCTATCTGATAACTGAATACCTGAGACAGGTTACTGCCGGCAATTAGCCAAACCACTGATTGTATGACGAACACCGGGCTCCAGCTGAGGTCCTCTTACAGATAACCTTTCTTGTACAGCAATCATATATATACACTGGTGTACGACAAAGAAGCACACTCCCAATGCACAGCTTTATGTCTTTCATAAAATACATAACAGTCAGTTTGTTATCTGTAAAGCAAATTGGGTTAAACTATATATCATGTAGTTTGATGGGAGAAATCTGTTATGAGGCTGAAACACCATTACATACAACATATCAAAACATATATTGAAAACAGCCAGTTTCTTTTTAAAGATATGGGTGTTGTTTGTTAAAAATTTAAAAATACATGATTTATACAAAAGTGGATTTGCACAGGCCAACAGGACAGTCCATTGTTATTAGCAAACTACTTAACAGAGATAAGGAACTGTAGCCTTGTTAAGCTTATTAACTGAAGATACTTTTAAGCATTCTTAAACATTTTGAATTTAGCATATTAATTATAACACTGATGCGAAGACTAAAGTACTGTTGGAAATAGAATAAAAATGATTTTCATCGATTATTTCTTTCATATTAAACTGACAAGTAAATATTTTGTAAATATCTATTTAGTGATACTCTACCTGATTTAACATTTACTTCTTTGGGCTCTCATTGATGTACAAGGTGGTGTTTACTCTTGAAATTGAAATAAAGATGTCAGTAAACAGGTGATTTGTGACCTTTATTAGAACAGACTATAACACATATTGATATGTGTCAATTTCATTTACCCTTAAACAAACTTTTAATTTAAAACTACAAGTTAACTGATTATTTTTAATTGCAGCATAAATTATTAATTATGACAAGCATATTTATTGAATATAAATTCAATATAAGTACATTAGAAATTTACACAATCTTGCAACAATTTAAAGGTGCTATATCATAGTTATATGCGAGCTGTGATAAAGATTCTCCAATAAAATGTATTTCCTACCAGTAGATAAAATTATTTCCTATAATCATTTATGGGCATATTGTTAAAGGTGTCTTCTTTAAATGTTAAATCAAAATTTTATATATAAAAAAAAAGATTTGCAATAGCTGCCATTGTGCAACATTGAGATAGCACCTTTAATACTGGTATAATGGATGACTCATAATCAGACCCGTCAACCTTTAGTCAAGAGAAAGCAGGAGGTGTGTGTTGAAAAAGCAGGAGATTTTTTAAATTCACACAATTTAACCCAAAATCGCAAGATTTAAAAAAAAATTATTACAATAAGTTATATGAATACTTTATAATGTCATATATACTTCTTAACCTTAGATCTTGGCATTAAAAAAAAAATATATATATTTTTTTTTTTAAGTTTAAATATTATTATGATTTAATACATATTTAAAAAAATATATATATATTTTATCCAAAAATGTTAAGAACATGAACAAGAAATAAAAAATTTAATTAGTACATTTACGGTATTACACTTACAGCCTTACAGGTTGCGTTACATTATCATTTGTGGTTAGTGTACCTAAGTACCAAAGACAAATTTATATAAATCTTATAAATTAATATTCAGTTTTTACTATAATGAGGAACGGTGGCGTGGTACTTATTTAAAATCATTATAATGATGCAATAAACATTGTATTTTCATTAATCATAAGTAAAACCTCATTATGGACATCGTGTGAAATATACCGGAATTATACCCATTTCCGTGAGTAACTTTATGTCAATGTCAAACACAAATTTTTTTAATTGTACAAAAATAATTTCTTGAAGTGTACCCTTATAACCAACATTTTACCGCACAAACATACAAAATTAACTGACACAAGTATGTTTATACAGCTAATTGATCTTTTCGTTGTCTTGCTGTGACATGTGATTTTAACATGCATCGTGTGTATCGCTGTCAACTCGGGAGTCTGGCAGTTCAGATTCGTCATAGTTGCATTATGTAATCCAGTGGGAAGACATTTTACAATTCAGAGGTGTTATTAGAACTAAATTGGATAGTTTTTTTTTTTTATATGGCAACACTGAATGTCAATACACAGCCTGTTGAATTAGCGGCAACACGCTTCGTAGCCATTACGATGACAACAAACATTATAATAACACGTCATTTTATAAACTCCATGTGCTTTTTTAACAATATAAATAGGCTATCCCACAATTCTCACTTCGGCAAAGGTTAAACAGTCGGGACAATTCGGCCTGTTACATTCTCGGAAACCGAAAGTAGTCGACATTTTCCGAATGAGAAAAAAAGGCAGTTACTTCCCTTCTGTTATTTTGACACCCGCACAGGAGAAAGGAGATTTGATCAAATACCGGGAGACTCCCGCGGAATCCGGGAGGGTTGACAGGTCTGCTCATAATGGTTCTTGACAGCAGCTTTGCCAAAAAGTTACTTATAAATGACTACAAATATTTTGTTTTGGAGAGGGATAGGGGTAAACTATCATCAGAAACAGTTCTTCACATATTTAAACAGCAATGAAATTGACACATGTTGACCAAAATTTGTTATAGTCTGTTCCCATAAAGTGCACAAATCACCTGCTTACTGACATTTTTCTTTTAATTTCATGAGTAAACACCACCTTGAACATCAATGAGCGTCCAAACAAATAAATGCTAAATTAGGTAGACTATCTTTAAATAGACATTTACAAAATATTTACTTGTCAGTTTAATATGTAAGAAATATTTGACGGAAATCATTTTTATTCTATTTCCGACAGTACTATAGTTAGGAAGGGTGTTTCAGTGGGTACATTATCATGATGGTAAATGCTGAATGAAATAGTCACAAAAGAGTGAGTATAATAGTTGAAATTACCTAAAAAGACTGAGTTCCTTTCATCTACTTGACTGTAGAGATGTTTATGTTATCTGAAGTTTGCTGAATTAATAGTTTGTTATCTAAGTAATAGAAACAGCCCTGTTATACAGTAAATGGAGATAGAAACATGGGTGTTGAGTAATACAAAGTTGTCCATCTGTGACCAGGTATATATCTGGTGTACTGACATGAAATATATGCCAGGTACCAACATGTGATATACTAGGTATATCATAGCTACATGTGACCTACAATGTGTCCTCAATCCAGTTGTCAACAAGCTCAGTCCAAGCTGTTACATTACATGGTGATATCTGTGGTTTAAAATGATAAAACATATTTTTATAAAGTCAAGTCGGTCTGTTAGGTATTAAACCCTAAAAGGGAATTAGGAAAACCTTCACGACTATTTATTGATTGAAAGAATGGATTACATAAATAGTAACCGCTAATAGTGACTGCAACAAAATCCCTCATCCATAGTGTCAGGAAGTTAAATGTGTTACTGACATTCAATCTTACCTACATTAACATCTTTATAGTGTATACAGACGTTACTATGCTTGTAGTGGGTCGACCAGCCTCAGTGGTGTCGTGGTCAAGCCATCGGGCATACGGCTAGTAGGTACAGGATTCACAGCCCGGTACTGGCTCCCACCCAGAGCAAGGTTTAACAACTCTTCTCTCTCACTAACCACTAACAACTAACTCACTGTCATGGACAGACAGCCCAGATTGCTGAGGTGTGTGCCCAGGACAGCATGCTTGAACCTTAATGGGATATAATCACGAAAATAAGTTGAAATGAAAATGAAAATGTAGTGGGTTAAAATTGGTCAACAGTATCAAGTGTTCCCTTATTTATATTTCTATCAGTGTACATACAGAGAAACTTCTCAAAACCAGAATTCCCTCAAAACTGGACATTTTTCATGGTCCCTTTTTAAATATAAACCTCTCTAAACCGGATACCTCTTAAAACCGGACTTTTTACTTGGTCCACCGTACATGTATGTATATATATATATATATAAAATAAAAGTCTGACAGATGATCAGGCTATAGCCTCAAATAAAGTTTAATACTTAATCATTTAAAATGGATGATCCACAATCCGAACCCAGTACCTACATGTACCAGCCTGTAGACCGATGGCCTAACCACGACGCCACCGAGGCCGGTGGTAGTTGACTATACCTGTTCATTAAAACCATATAGGTGTGAACTGTGTTTGTATTTTGCATTAGTGAGTGACTTTATAATATGGTGAGGCTGGACTGTAATTTTAAAACCCCAGTACTGTCAAATGGGCTATTCATACTGTTAGCAGTACTTAATGAATCCTGTTGGTGGGCCTATTGGGCTATTTTTCGTTCCAGCCAGTGCACCACAACTGGTATATCAAAGGCCTTGGTATGTGCTATCCTGTCTGTGGGAAAGTGCATATAACAGATCCTTTGCTGAATTAGAAAAAAATATAGCGGGTTTTCTCTGATGACTACGTGTCAAAATTACCAAATGTTTGACATCCAATTAGCCGATGATTAATAAATCAGCTCTAGTGGTGTTGTTAAACAAATCAAACATTCTTTTTTTTATTAATGAACTTCTAGGTTTATATGCAGAGGTGGGAGGGGTCAGGGGAAAAAAACCTTCTCAAGACAAATTTTATTTTTTCGGTGGACCCATTTGGCTATTTCTCGTTCCAGCCAGTGCTCCACAACTGGTGTAACAAAGGCTGTGGTATGTACTATCCTGTCTTTGGGATTGTGCATATAAAATATCCCTTGTTGCTAATGGAACAGAGTAGCCCATGAAGTGGCAACAGCAGGTTTCCTCTCGCAATATCTGTGTCGTTCTTAACCATAAAACTGATGCCATATAACCATAAATAAAATGTGTTGAGAGCATCGTTAAATAAAACATTTCCTTCTGTATCCTCTGTAAACTTTGCTCACCAGGTGATAGAAAAGCTGTGTATAAATTCCTGCACACATACTTGACTTCACAGTTAATCACGGCAGTCAGCAATGCCATGGAGATTGCCACAATGTTTTCACTTTTATAAAGCATTTATTTTGCTGTGGAACTTTCAATTTTCTACATCTCTTTTCTTAGTCAATTATTTATTCTTGTAATACTGACAAATTAAACTCCTCTCTTACACATTAACAACAAAACTCTCGTGGAAAATGCTTGGAGATTTTTAGAATTTTTCATAATTGCCGGAGTTCATATCATTTATTGGATATAAAACCTAAACTATATTATTATCCATATGGTTCAACATAACCGAGTTAATAATAATCATATGAAGCACACGTGTAATAACACGTGTAATGACGTAATTGTGGGAAACGACGTCATAACATGACGTTGCTTCTCGGGTCCTAGCTCAGACTGTGCATTTGAAATATGACGTCATTTTGTTGTCTCCTTCTAGTTGTGGCTGAAACGTTTTGAGTTGGGTCTTGTTGTTCATAAAGAAAACAGCAACAATAATATGAATAATAAAAAAATTATTACACTTGCGTTTCGAAAAATCAGTACGACACACAAGCTCGTATAATAATCTCTATTTATTGTATAGGATTGAACAAATATTAATTTTTTTAAATCAATGTATAAATATAATCACAACTCTATTTATAACAAAGAGCTGTGCAAATAAAAACATCTTATACAGTTTTAATTTTATCTGTCTTTAAAACAAAAAATTCTTATAAAACTTTACACACCTATATATCACATATGGAATATCAGACTTACCTCACAGTACAGTGTAATCAGTAGCAGTTTAAAAAGGAGAGATATCAACACCTCCACTACATGTTTCAAGTTTAGCCAGCCATACCAATAACTCCAACCCTGATAACATGGCACATTCAATCAACCTGCCACTTTTTTTTTTCTCTCTCTCTCTCATCTACACAACTGATGGAAACAGGAATGGAGCAGGAACAGCCCAACCAGCCAACACCTTTGGAGAACTCACACAGCACCGAACATAATGAGCATTATGCTTATCTCACAATGAATCGGTTCCCAGTGGCGATACTGTTAATAAAACTAATATAAGTAATGTATCATTAACTGAACTGATATAAATGGTATATCAACCAAGCCTGACAATCTGGTAGGATATCGAGTTTAAAGGTAGGGTCAACTCAAACAAGAGCTTTATGTGTTGGAAAGATGCATACCCGGACCACCAACACATACTGACACTTTAGCAAATGAAAAACGCGTAATTTTAGAGTTAATAAAAAAACATGATTATTTCTGCTAACTGGGGGCAGCCATTTTGTTTTGTTTTTGTGACGTCCGGTGGGATAGCTTGGGGCAAAGTGACGTCAGCTCCTGACCATCTCCTGTATGTACAATGTAAACAAAAGCAGTAATTTTCGACAAGGCGCTTTTCTTTGATCAACCTGACTTGTAAAACAGCATAAATGACGTAATAATATAATAAACTATTTAACTAAATATATTTCAAGTTGCATTAACGGAAGAAAATGGGGTTATAGTATTTTTCTCTGTTTAATAATCCAAAGGAAAAATATACACTATTAGGCCTATTGATATGCTACGTTGGAGCAAAAACGACAACCCACACTACCCAAGTGATAATTTTATTTTTTCTGTGGGACTACGTAATTGGTCAGTTCTGTGGTTTTAGATGGAAAAGTCTACTTAATCAATAGTTTTACAGAACTATTTACAGTAATAAACCATGTCCATTACAATTTTAGGGGCGACAGGTAATATTCCACAATACCGGTATGTATTTTTGTGTCTAGACAGCGTCAGTTAATTGGCTCGTCTGGTTACCAATCAAATACACACCTGCATCAGGAATTACAGGTAGAAGCAACTAACAGCATAGACCAATTAACTAAGAAAACACTCCGTGTATCATTTCAGTACGTAGGTTAATGCATGGGCAAAACATTGTTAATTGTTTCGACTTGTTGTGTAGCCACTTTAACAATGGTATTTTATTTTGTATTAAAAACAAATGTATATAGTGCTGGATATACTTATTGCTAGCTTACTGGGATGTGTATTATTACAGAACATTGCAATGTATGACTATTTATCATCCCGCAAAAACCAGGTAGATTGTGTTTCTCTAGTTTAAGGCTCATTCCTGACGTGACGCGTTAAGTATTACGTAACCACCAGCTCGCCAGAGGGCGTACTCACTGAGATGGTACAAAATGGCTGCGCCCGTTATATATTATAGCCGTCACATTTAACCGTTTTATTAATTAACTATACGATTATACGTGTTGATATTAAGCAATAATGTGCATTATATATCGTTGAATATGCATACCAGGCCAAATGCCTTAACTGTCCTCTCCTTTAACTATACGATTATACGTGTTGATATTAAGCAATAATGTGCATTATATATCGTTGAATATGCATACCAGGCCAAATGCCTTAACTGTCCTCTCCTTTAACTATACGATTATACGTGTTGATATTAAGCAATAATGTGCATTATATATCGTTGAATATGCATACCAGGCCAAATGCCTTAACTGTCCTCTCCTTTAACTATACGATTATACGTGTTGATATTAAGCAATAATGTGCATTATATATCGTTGAATATGCATACCAGGCCAAATGCCTTAACTGTCCTCTCCTTTAACTCCGATTTAACTATACGATTATACGTGTTGATATTAAGCAATAATGTGCATGTGCATTATATATCGTTGAATATGCATACCAGGCCAAATGCCTTAACTGTCCTCTCCTTTAACTATACGATTATACGTGTTGATATTAAGCAATAATGTGCATTATATATCGTTGAATATGCATACCAGGCCAAATGCCTTAACTGTCCTCTCCTTTAACTATACGATTATACGTGTTGATATTAAGCAATAATGTGCATTATATATCGTTGAATATGCATACCAGGCCAAATGCCTTAACTGTCCTCTCCTTTAAGGGTGATAGCTACTGGGTTCGTTTCTCAGTATTTGCTCCAACACCAGAGTGGGTGTAAATGAATTGTCATTGATGATAATATTAGTAAAACTGATTTCTTACACACCCAATGGTGAGAACATTTTACTGGTAGTTACTTATGATACCACATATCAACAACACACGTGTGATATCGATTTAAAGACAATATTATGATAACCCAGAAATTAGTTTTAGTTGGAAAACTCCTTTAAATTTGTTTTAAACCTGGGTGGGTTTTTTAGGATACATAAGAAATAGAAGACTATAATATTATAGTGTCCATTACATACCATTTATTTTACAATATGATTAAAATGTATCCCTTTTGAATTTTATAACGGTATAAAGATTTGATCATTACTGATGTGTTCTTTGTGCCAGGGTGTCATTTAATATTCACTTATTCATTCATTAAAAACATATATATCCAACTTGCTTTTGATTGTTAGATATTTTCTGAAAGAAAGAAAGAAATGTTTTATTTAACGATGCACTCAACACATTTTATTTACGGTTATATGGTGTCAGACATATGGTTAAGGACCCGCTGTCGCCATTTCATGGGCTACTCTTTCCGATTAGCAGTAAGGGATCTTTTATTTGCCCTTCCCACAGGCAGGATAGCACAAACCATGGCCTTTATTGAACCAGTTATGGATCACTGGTTGGTGCAAGTGGTTTACACCTACCCATTGAGTCTTGCGGAGCACTCACTCAGGGTTTGGAGTTGGTATCTGGATTAAAAATCCCATGCCTCGACTGGGATCTGAACCCAGT